>NC_140607.1:30291241-30368741 GCF_057381915.1 Diplotaxodon limnothrissa
CAGGAATCGAACTTGCGATCCTCTGTTCCAAAGGCGTGTAGTCTAACCACTACGCTATGTATGTATATATATATATATGTATATATGGACGTGTTCATTGTGTTATGATTTTAACCACCTCTATTTGAACTTTACCTTTACCTGACAAAAAAGATAACTTTATATATATATATATATATAATATACTGACCAACTTTAGCGAAACACATTTTTTTAAATTATTAATTTCAAATAAAAAGGGTGTTGTTCTTTATTTATTTATTTATTTATTTATTTTTTTATCATGGTGGAAGTCTTCAAAGCCCTCTAGGTTTCTGTCATTGATTTCAGTCCCTCTTTCCCCAGCTCCCTGCTGCAGGCTGTACTGGCATGTCTCCACCACCTCAAAGGAGAGTGGATTGAAGGATAATTTAAAGGCAGTTTTGTAGAAAGAGTTTGGGATTATTTTAGTCAGTCTTTAAGCCTATAACACCGTCCTGAGGGAGGCTGTTAGGGTTGTGTGAAACCACACACTAAAGGTATCAGGTTCTCTGAGAGCGACACACATTCTTTTTGTTTTTATCAGAGAAGGATTTATACTGTGTCTCTTATACGCTTATGTGTTTGTGCATATGGACGTGTGCCCAGGTTTATATGGGTTGCAGGGAAACACACACCGCAACTTTCTGTTCCTGTGAAATATGTGTTTTAACAGGTAAGCCTGTGTGGGGAGAGAGTGGGGAGCTTGTCTGCTTGAAGCCAATCCCCTGCCAGCCAACACACTTCTGGAATGACGAGAATCAGAGCAAATATCATAAAGCATACTTTTCTACATATCCCGGTAACCACACAAATGTTGTGTAAAAATAGAAACATATTTACAGTTTACATGTACATAAAGAGACACCTGTAATACCCCTGCTGTACAGCTACCCTTTAAGCAATATCGCCCAGTTTAAATTTATCTGTGCTTACATTATGTAACTGTTTTTATTTGCATTTATTGCTCCTTCATTTTTTAATGTTTGTTTTCAGTATGTGTTCTTCAAGTATGCACAAAAGAAAAAAATCAAAGTTTCAGACAAATTTTTCCTTTTCTCATTCTGTAGGGGTGTGGGCCCACGGAGACTACTGTAAAATCAATCCAAAGACAGGGGGCATTGTCATGCTGGGCAGAAGGTCAGCCATTAACTGCAATCAATACGTTTTATTGATTCATCAGGACAGGCTTAAATGTACTTCATACCCTTTTGTGTGATATTTTGTCACAACTCTAGGCAGTAGAGTCATTTTTTTCCTGTGGAAATTTGTGGCAAAATGGCTCGCAATTACAGGAACGCCAGCTCTGAATTTAGAAAATCTGTTTTTTCTGTAGTGACGGCACGCTGAACCCCAACGGAGTCCGATTCGGCAGCTCAGAGATCTACAACATTGGTGAGTCTTTATCTGCAGATGGAGTAGGGTGTGGGTGTAAGATAATAAAAGAAAATGGTTCTGAGTCATGGTTCTTTTTATGTTCCTGGAAAAATAAGACTTTGCCATCCCATTGTCCACTTTTTAAAGTTTACTCACTTGCCATTCTCCGTACGTACTCACGCTGCTTAGTTTGACACTTTTTGTCTTTTCTGTTCTTTTAATCTTTACTCTCATTTTCTTTTCACCTCTCACATCTTTTTCTCTCTGTGTCTCATCTTTTTTGGTTTGCCTTTTTGCCCTCTGCCCTCTCCTTTCCTCTCCTCTCTGCAGTGGAGGCGTTTGAGGAAGTGTCAGACAGTCTTTGTGTTCCACAGTACAACGCTGACGGAGAAGAGAGAGTTATTTTGTTCTTAAAGATGGCACCTGGTAAGCCCTTCAGTCCAGAGTTGGTGGCAAAGATTAAAGGAGCCATTAGAAAAGCTCTGTCTGCTCGACACGTACCCGCCCTGCTGCTGGAGACCAGAGACATTCCTGTAAGAAAAAAAAGAAATCTATCAGTTAGTTATGAAAAAACTTTATATTATTCTGTCAGGCTGCAAATAGAAAAATCCTTTTTGTTGAATGACAGCCTTTATTTCATTCCTCTACAGTATACCATCAGCGGTAAGAAGGTGGAGGTAGCTGTAAAACAAGTGATTGCTGGTCGGGAGGTGACACAAAGAGGAGCATTCTCCAATCCTGACTCACTGGACCTCTACAAAAACATTCCTGAACTGCAAAACTATTAGAGATGTGGCTTCACAGAGCTGAAGAGAGGGTCTGCAAAGACACGTAGCCTGAAAAGATTTTAGCTTTGATTTTAGACTAACTTTATGTAAATTTACAGGTACAGGGTGATATGCAAAGTTCATTGCATGGGTTCCTCAAACAGGCACCCTGCGCTGCATACAGGGCAAAAAGGTGATGATGTGTGTCAAAATAATATATAACAATACCAAACAAGATGTATTATAATAATAAATTAATTATATCAGGCAGACAGAGAGACATAGTGTTCCACAAGTCATCAAGCAGCTGCTCATAGTCTACCGTACTGCACAATTAAGTGTTGGAAATGGAACACTGAAAGAGGCTTTGGATATAATATCGTGTGTTTAGCAGTGCTTGTGAATAAGCTCATGCTTTGAAGCCCTTGAAGAAATGAAACGCAGTATAAAGTGCTTTGCTTCGGCTTCACACTTTGATTGTTATCAGCTACTGAAGAACCATATCTCCCCGTGTCACCTGCCTATAACCTTGAGTGGGTCCCTGAATAAAATCCATGGAGGTGTGTAGATAAATACACCCACGCATCTTGGAGTTACGCCTCAGCTTTTGCTCATATCACCATATCATGTTTATGTGGTGTGGATTGCTATCTTAATGTGGATATTTGTATATCGGTATAAATTTTGGAACTGTGAAACTGTGTTGACTTTACAGTTATGCCTTTAACGATAGCCACCCAAACGTGTTAACCAAAGTCATGGAAGTTGTATTATGTTTGTGTAACAGTTCTAGTTTACTTAATTCTTGAATAAGGAAGCCTAGAAAACTAAACTAATATAATATAATTTAATATAGCTTACTAATAACTAATATAGCTTTTTTTTTCTGCCTAAAAAGCTATATCACATTTCATACTTGATTCTGAACCTTTGTTTTCGAAATCCTCTATTCAATGTTGTCCCCCCATCCAAAACCAGAATAGGTCGTTATCTATCAATCTGTTGTAGCAAGGATTCAGTCAAGATGCACATTTCTCATTTCACCACAGAAGCCTGTTGTATACATTTGTATCTATGTTCCATGATTGTTACAACGCTAAGAAAAGCATGTGTTGTACTTTGTACATAGAAAAAATGAGTTATTTATTTAAAATTTCCTAATTATAATAACAAATTCTGTAGCCTAGTTGATGCTATTAACTGTAGTGGTTTTGGTCACTAGTAAATCTGTAATAAAACACAATTCCTGTGGGTTTGATTTCCATTTTCCATGAGAAGCAAATACCTGACCAGAGTGTCAATTGTGCAAAGGAACAGATGTCAGAGAGCCATTTGATCTATGGATAAGAATGAAACTGAAAAAAATAAAAAATAGGGACCATTTTCTCATTTGGCTTATTGTGTGTGTGGTTTCCTGTATAAGTTGGTGCGTTAAGCTTCTTTTCTTTATGATTATTTTAAATATTTGGTATAACTGTAAACCATTTAACTGGATACATGTGCGTTTAATGTTTGAGTTCACAATCATGCCTATATCAAACAAAAGCTCCAGGAACAAAGTTTTGATTGGAATACTGCTTTTTTGTATGTAGACAATTAAATTAAATTAATTAATTTAATTATTTTGTCTCATAAAGATGCACAAGTCCTTTTACTCCTATAGGAGACAAGAATCATAAATAACTGGATGGTTTGCACTTGAGTGAAATCAGGTGGAACATTGGAGATCTGCATTGTTTTTAGTAAATATATGTTCTTTAGGCATCAAATATTTCTTATGATAAAGCATTTTTACTGTGTGTATTTAGTTTGAGAATGCAAGAATCAAACATGACAGATGTTTTGGACGATATTCTAGGTTGTATGTTCTTTTTGATAACGGGATAACGTTGGTCACTGTAGGTCTGGTTTCGAGCTGTGTGATTGTGAACGCTATTTGCACACCTTGTCTTTGTTGAGTTTTCCGAGGGAATATCTGTGTAAGAAACAACTTTAAAGCTGTTTAACACAGGGATTTTGTTGTATGCATTTTCTGGCTGGAAACTGTCAGCTAACCAATAAAGTGAGGCCAGTCTGAGAGCAAACAAAAAGTTTTGTGTTCCAAAATGTAAGCCTTTTATGCTTATTGTAAATTTACAGTACGCATCCACATTGCTTTCCTAAGATAAACTGGGAAGCTCTTCATCCAAGGCTTTCTAGGCACAGCACACATGTATGAAGTAAACAGGAGTGTGAATCAACATTTATGTTTAACAGCTTAACTAAAATATTTACCTCTGAGCTCTGACACAAAACTACCAGCAACTAATAAGTAGTTGCCGAAAGTTTATAGACCTAAATATTCTGAGCTGAGGTATACAGCTTATTTGAGTTTTATCTTCATCCACAGCCAATATCCATCCATCCATCCATCCATTCGCTTCCGCTTATCCTTTTCAGGGTTGCGGGGGGCGCTGGAGCCTATCCCAGCTGTCATAGGGCGAGAAGCGGGGTACACCCTGGACAGGTCGCCAGTCTGTCGCAGGGCCAACAGCCAATATGATATTATTAAGTTAGCACTGGTGCTATAGCTTTCGATGTGAGATGAACAACTCGGCATACGAACTGTGAAAAAAAACACCATAAAAAAAACTGACACACTCATTGAATAACAAAAAATGTGTGTGCACGTGTGTGTTTGAGTAACTGTGTCTCAGCTTGTGTGTTTTGATCTGTGTAAAGCCAGTCATTTTGACAGACAGCTCCTTTAGAAATAAACTTGGCAGTTTAAAAGCTCCCTATAACCTTTATAAGTGTGAATGCTCAGCCCTGCCAGTCACCCAAACTTCAAAATGTAGCAGTGAGAAAAATAGAAACAGGGAGGCTTGGTTAGAGTCCAGTTCCTCAGTGTAGAAAGGCTAACAAACATCAGTGCTGAGTACCAAACAGTTCCCCAAGGGGCTCTGAGTTGTTTGATTTATCCCAACAGTCTCATAAGAGAGCACATCACAAACCAGGAAATGACTGTTTACCACCTGATGTTGCACTTTACATAGGTTGACTGTTAATTACCATCCACGAACCTTGTGTCTGTGTATCAGCTTGTTTGTGCTTCAAATAATGTGGTTGTGGCGACGTCTCCTGTAGTGGGAACTAACACAAAGGTAGTTCTGAGTACGTTGGCTGGCGTTTACTGCTGGTTTGTGAGCAATTTTTGACAAAATTATAACATCTTGATCATGTAAGGACATATTCACAAAACGTTGCATGTTTGAGATCAAAATTAAGGTCACCCTCATACAGTGTTGGGGAGTAACGGAATACATGTACCTCCGTTACGTATTTGAAATACAAAATATGAGTAACTGTATTCCGTTACAGTTACCGTTTAAAAAGGTGGTATTCAGAATAGTTACTTTGTTGAAATAAAGGGATTACACAGCGGTCTTTTCCTGTTTTATATGTTAGGCTATGCCCTCTCTATTTTTGGTAATTCCACACCGGTGGAAACCAAACAAAATACGCATTAAGAGGCTCAAATGCCTGTGTCTCAATCTCGCGTCTCATAATGACTCTGTCGCTGGTGAAATATGGATGGTATTGTTCAGCACCACAGGCCCAGGTGTACTGCCATACATACCCGTTATGTGTCGGTGAGCGCGAGGGAGGGAGAAAAAGAGTGGAAAAGTACGAGTTGTCACTGACCAGAAACGGGAGCTGTAAGCATGTAAATATTATAATAACCACTGCAGCCAAAAAGAGTGCCTGACGAGCCCAGTTGTAAGTAAGCTATTAAGACTCGACTGTACACTGTGTTCGTGTTTTCCTCCGAAACAATAAGTTCCGTTGGAGCAGCCTTTCAACGTCTCTCTCCGTCTCTCCTTAGCAAAGCTGACCCAGACAACAAAGTAAAGCTAGTTTTCAGCTACGAGCCCGACACGGAACACGACGGAGGTCCCTTTACGGCTCGGAGCCGCAAACCTGTTTTATATACACGCGGAATAGTTTTCTATACAAGATCGCTGCAAAACGTGCAGTCTTACCTAATGTCCACCCTACTGTAACTCATTTTATATTAAGATTTTAAAATCTAGTTGCTATTGGTATGGTGAATAACCTTCAGTAATAGTAATAAACCACACAGCAATGGTACATTCATGCAGTTGTAAAAAGCTAAATAATATATTAAGTAATCCAAAGTATTCAGAATATGTTACTCTCGCTGAGTAACGTAACAGAATACGTTACTATATACATTTTGTAACCTTCCCAACACTGCCCTCATAGATGGGCCAGGTATAGTTGTGGCAGTAAAACATGTGTTTAAAGTCACACTACATGCTTGACACTCCTATGAAGGTTGCCCGCAGTATGTTATGGTTCTGAAGTTTACACAACAGATTCTAAGCTCTTTATTTTATTTTTGTATCAAGCTTAAACGTTTCATGCAACCTCTCATAGGTTTGCCGATATCATTGGGTTTGACGAACATGAACTTTAGTGGTGATCATAAGCTGATATTGTTAACTTAGAGCAGGGGTGTCGAACTCCAGGCCTCGAGGGCCGGTGTCCTGCAGCTTTTAGATAACATCCTGGGTCAACACACCTGAATTAAATGATTAGTTCATTACCAGGCCTCTGGAGAACTGCAAGACACGTTGAGGAGGTAAGTTAGCCATTTAAATCAGCTGTGTTGGATCAAGGATACATCTAAAACCTGCAGGACACCGGCCCTCGAGGCCTGGAGTTCGACACCTGTGACTTAGAGAATAGTTTCTTGTCATTATGCTAAAGAGAGCTAACCACTGGGTCAAGTAACATATTTACTTTTTACAGTCAGGTCCATAAGTATTTGGACAATAAAGAGGAAATGATACTAATATTGACCCAGAGGAAGTCCTGGTCTGTTTTTGCAGTATGCTTTCGGTTATTATCCATTTGCACTGTGAAGTGCTATCCAACCAGCTTTCCATCATTTAGCTGGATCTGAGCAGTGTGCAATTCTCTGTATTTTTTATTATCTGTACAATTCACAATTCATCCTGCTACTTACAACAAGAGTCACACGATCAGTAAATATTAATGACTCAGTTCACTTTGGAGCCATGCATACCCATGCCACAACATTACCTCGACCATGTTTGACAGATGATGTGGTATACTTCAGATCACAAGCTATTCCCTTCCTTCTCCATACTTTTCTCTACCCAATTTTCTGCAGCAGGTTAACTGTCATCCCCCCAATTTTATTGTTATCATTATCTTCAGAAGTGTTCAGGCTCTTAACTTTTCTGACAAAACCTAATCAGGTCTTCTGGATCTTTAGTGTAACATCATGATTTGTACCTTATAAACCTTGGCGTGATTGCCTTCCTCCTTGTCATCCACTGTCGTTATTTCAGCGGACTTTCAAGCCTTTTGATATTGCTGAGCTGGCCAGTGCATTTATTCTTTTTAAGAATGAGAGAATTTTAAGAAATCAACTGCATTGTTGATTTGGTCACTCCTAAAGCTGATAGCTGATAGCTTTATTTTGGTTTTTCAGCCTAATGACTTCATCACATCAGCATCTCTACTTTCCAGTTGAACAGTGTTTCAGTGAACAGCTAGCAAATACGACTGGAACACCTGGGATGAACTGCAGATATTTTACCTGCTAAATTTGTCATGAAATAATGAGGGAATAGGACTCGCCTGTACACAAACTGCCTGTCAGTTAATTGTCCAATTATTTTTGAGCCTCAGAAAATGGGTGAATATGTACAAAATGGCTGTAATTCCTAAACAATGAATGCAATACTTTTGTTAAACCTCTTGAATTAAAGCTTAAAGTCTGCTCTTCAGTCACACATTATTTGTTCAGTTTAGGGTTAAACTGAATGTGGTGGGTTAGGGTTAGGTTTTAAATGTGGTGATGTACGGAGGTAAAATTGTGTCATTGTGTAAATACTAATGGGGACTAACTGTATGACACTGAAATTAACTTTCAGCCGTAAGAAATCAACTAAGGTTGTTTTCCGGTCACAATACTGATTTATTTAAATGACAATGTTTAAATTTAATACTGATACATTATTTATGGTGTTAGAAGAAGATCCAATATTCTGTGGGGCTTAGCTGCAGTATGTGTGTAGTTGATGTTTATGTGGTTACAGATTTACAGACAACATACATTATGAAAACACAAAGATATTTTTGTTTGCAAACATTTACCTTGGTTTATTACATTTCTGAGGTCACATGACAGATATCACACAAAATGTTAGATCAATCACGCTATACGAAAGAAGAGCATACATTACAAAAGTGGAGTTACTTGGGAGCTCCACGTTTACTTTGTCATCCCATCTCACTTAATTTGTCTAGTCTATTCCATTGTCTGCGTTCCCAATTATCCTCAGGTGACTTTGTTCATCCCTTGCTTCTCCCCCCCACTGGAG
This sequence comes from Diplotaxodon limnothrissa, assembly GCF_057381915.1. Taxonomy (NCBI): domain Eukaryota; kingdom Metazoa; phylum Chordata; class Actinopteri; order Cichliformes; family Cichlidae; genus Diplotaxodon; species Diplotaxodon limnothrissa. The sequence goes on from NC_140607.1 coordinate 30,299,823, forward strand.
ACTTGTTAAATCTAAACTGCTCCAAAGGGACTTTCTCCTGAAAGGCTGATCACAACATCAATGAATATTCCACATGCTTGCACACGCGTACTTCTGAGAAGACTTTGTGGTGACAGAAATGTAGCAGAGACATGTTTGTTCTTGAAGTGAAAATGAAGCACCTCACCCAGTTTCTGTCATATTCATATATAAGGAATGGGAAGGAGCCTCCGTTTTAGGCTGATCAAAGGACACAGGATCACCACAGGGAGTTGAGGAGAAAGGGAGAGTTTTATTTATTCTAAGTGTCTACTGTAATTCAGAAGAAATCTGGTAAGCAGGGATTCTGCAGGAAATGAATATTTCTTCATGTCCCGTCATCAAAACGACTCCATAGGTTGTTTTTTCAAGCTTGATGGGGAGCAAGTGAGGTGACATAGTTACAGAGTCACAAAGTCTTCGTAGAATAATAATAATAATATGATAATAATACCTATATTTTTCTGTGCCTTAAACCAAACCATATTGTCGCCCAGGTTGAAAAGTTGCTGTAAATCTGAGGTAGTTCTAAGCAGGGGGTGGATGAGGCTTCCTGTTTTCAGTTAATAATGTCAAAATATGACTAAATCACTGCTCAGCTAAACAAATGAATGAAACAAAATAAGTGAAACACAGCTAGCCTTGAACTTGCAAACTTTTGATTTATCTTTAGACGCACGAGGAATATAGTTCTGGGAATGACAATGTGGGTCAGGTGGTGGTAAATCCACCAGTCTGGTCCAGAGTGAAATATTGCAACAGCTATTTAATAGATTGCAATAAGATGCTATAGAAGATGAAGCTTTTAAACTGCGGAGATCTGCTTTTGTCCTTTCTAACAGCAGAAATTGGATGGCTTTGATATTTATTTGTTTTGATGTTTCAGTGACATAACATTGAAGATGGGGGCCATTAGTAGAGAGTAATTTTGTAAAAGCTACTGCATATTTGGTCAACATGTTGGCAGGGTTAGGAGCTGGGGAAATCTCATTATAAGCAGGTCTTTATACAGCCTCTAATGTGTTTGATGTTTGGGTATATACATTATAAATGCATTTAGATATCTTATAAGTGGAGCACAAAACCAGCAGGAGGCAGAAAGTATAATTGACTGGAAATCAGAACATGAACATTGATGATTTACAAAAAAGGATGTGAATAAATCATGTTCAACACCTAAAACCACAACATTGATTGTGTATGCCATAGCATATCTAATTCATACACAACAAAAAACCCCAAAGTATGGTTATAACCATATAATGAAAAGGAGAATTCATAATAGCCATCCATTAGTTACACAGTAAAACTGACTTTGGCAATTAGTCTGCTTTCTTCCTGCTTCCTTTCCTGTTTGATCTTTAGATTTGTTTTCTCGCAGGAACACACTGAGCATGACTTTTATTTCATATTCACAGTCAATAATTTGTTCGAGAGGAGTCCCTCTTCCCTTCACTCTGTTATCTCCAAAAGTAATTCTTTCATGTCCCCCTGCAAGCAATTGAATTTCAATTTGTTTTATATGGTCAATCAATTGAGTTTGACACAGGAAGCAGCTAAAATGTAAAGGAGTCGCGGCTGTGTAGAGTGGCTCAGATTGAGATGAGCAGTTTTGCAAATTGCTCTCATATATTTTCTGATTTCAGATTGTCACATAGAAATTTTTTTTCTTATGTCCCCTAAAATAGTAATTTCTTTTAAAATGTTTAAAGGATATTTAATTAAATGTTACAGTCTCCATGGAACCTGGGACCTGTGAATGGCAATTTCCTTGTTCTCCAACTGTTCAAAAGCCGACTAGACGCAATTTATTTTGTGCTAGAAAGGCCACAGGCATGAGTGTATATGACAGAGTGGGTAGGGGATTGTGGATGAAACAAAGTCCCAAATCAAACAACAGTAGAGGGGAAATGTACAATTTAGTTCAACCTATTTTAACCCGAAAGCTTATATTTCACTGTAACTGTCACCTTCATTTATTCTGAATAATCAATAAAAAGGTTAAAGGACAATACGGTAGAATTATGCACATGCAAAGCATGACAGACGCAAAATGCCAAATGTTGATGTATTGATACATGTTCTGTCTGCCCATCATGATGGATCGGTGCAATGTGGGGAACATCCGTGCGACATACAATGAATTTATAAATTTCACCTTTGTACATGACAAAAGGACTAAGCATAGAGGACATTTGGTGGCAACAGGTCTAAGTAATGTTCATAATTTGTCACTTTCATTCCAAATGTTCATTTGAAACAACTGCGGTGCAGAAAGGGCTTTTTTTGTAATAATTAAGCTGATCAGGTCAAGGTAACCAAGACAGGCTGATATTGTTTTTGTGACAATGAATTCTATGTTTAGGATTCTGTATAACAAAACTATTTTTAAAAATCTATACAAAGGTATATGGTGTATTGTTATTTTACTGAAAAACAGATGAAACATGTACATGTATCCTTAAACCTGATAACCTTGGCAAGATACTAACCCATGTTTGCCTACTGGTGGTGGTCAGAGGGCCCGGTGGCGCCTGTGTCCGGCAGCCTCGCCTCTGTCAGTGCGCCCCAGGGCAGCTGTGGCTACAATGTAGCTTGCTATCGCCAGTGTGTGAATGTGTGTGTGAATGGGTGAATGACTGAATGTAGTGTAAAGCGCTTTGGGGTCCTATGGACTAGAAAAGTGCTATACAAATGCAGGCCATATACAAATGCAGGCAGGCCAACCTTTAGAGTTATTGATTTTTTTCCTCCCATGTCGAATCACATCTGCAAATCCAGAGAGAGAATACTGACCTCTAAATGTGCTAAGGAGCTGAGTATGTTATTATAAAAATGTGACATAATTTTTCAAGTTGTTTACTGTTAAAACATTGAACAAAGTAAAGCTTTTTGTCGGCTAACTGAATCCTCTTGTCCAAGAACTCTGGTTTGCACTTGCCTTCAGCTTTTTTTGCCCTCACTGGCACTCAGCATTGACCTCTACCTCTACACCTGCTATCGTTTTCTTCATCAGCTCCTAAATTTGCATCGTGTTCCTTTCCATGAGTCACCTGACAAATTTTCTTTTGCACTACAGCTCTTGTAAGGATTTACAGAGCCTGGCAGTAGCCACAGAGGCACAAAGATATTTTGAGGCAACTATAGCAAGTGAAAAAAATGCTGCTGTGTGCATATGATATAATTAGTTCCCAAGTTTTAATTAACTGATGAGCATGTTTTATACAGGCACGGTTTCTAATATAATGACAATGTGCTGTAAAGATTCCTATTTTATTTACCCTTTCTCGCTTATCCATGCTTCCTTCTCTTCCTCCTCCAGCTCCTGTATGTCAATTCTTGTCCTCATTTTCTTATCACCGACTGGCTCCTGTGTTACTTTGTCAATTAATGGAAATCACCTGGCACAAATGATTAAAGGACTGCATTCCCTTCCACTCTCTTCATGTGGAGCGGTTTAGTTGAGCTTAGTAGTCCATGTAGTTAAAAGTGCCTTTATCTAAAAATAAAATGAGCGCTGGAGCAACACTGGTGACTGTAGTCTTTACATTCTGATCAGACTGCCATGGTGATAATAACAATCACTTATTCTGAACTTCCTATTTAACACTGTATTTCCCATACGGTGCACAGTCTCATCATACATCATCATACAGTGCATCATACTATTAATGAACTGACCCTCAATTCACTCCTCTCAACTCTTCATACATCCTTGATCCTCCTGAAAGATAAATGGCAGCAGTATTCATCTAAATTTATTAAACACAGCGTAAAAACAATCACTAAAAATCATAAATAATGCAAAAAGAAAACCCACCTGTTTGCAATAAGCAAACCTCTGATGTTCTTTATATCTCTCATTATTTCTTTTCTGTCCATGTCTTTATATTATCAATTTACTGTCAATAAAATTTTTTTTAAAAAATTGTTAAAAATCTGGTTCACACTTATTTTGTATGCACAGTGTAGTAAAATGTCTTTCCCTTTTATTTAATGTTACTCATATGGTCCATTAAGACCTTTCTCAAGTCATGCTTTTGAAAATCATCATCAGTCAAATTGCTTTTACCTTACTATCAGCCTCTTAAGTGTTCATTCAAGTCCTCTAGTTATTTATCTGAGTTATTACATTTGATAGTTTTTGCCTTTTGTTGTCTTTTCAAAACACTGACTGAGAAATTGTGAAAATGCATTCTTAACTTTTGCCGAGCAGTGTCCTTTTAAAGAGACTGCAGCAGTTACTTTAGGTTACCTGAGGAGTAACTTTTTCTTACTGTCGCCTGACAAGTGCCTGACAGATAAAAGTATTCAATTTAAGTAGAAAACATCAAGGTATCCCCATAAGCTCTCTCAAGCGAACGCTGTCTGAGGAATCAGGCTTCCCGATGTTTCACTGCTGTTTTCAAGAGTTTCTGTTTTGCTCCCCTGCATCACTTTTAGTAATTTGAGTTGCCTGTGGAGCAGTGTTATTATTCTGGAGTCTTTGCACTTGTCTGCTGCAACTGCAAAGACTCTTGGTACCACCCACACCCTCACTTGGTGTTGTGTTAAGTACAATTTGCTAATACATAGTGCATTCATTTAAGCGCCACATTTCAGTTTGCTTACTAAAATGAAAACCTCAGAATAAAGTGAAAGGGGCAAAAAGAAAAGTAATTAAGAAAGACGTCAGTGTAACCGTATTCCAAAATTAAATCAAATTAGAGAAATATTGAAATGTCTTTCATTCACTTATTGTTAATTTTATTAGGTAATGGTCACTGAATAGCATGAAAATAATTCAGTGACTGCACTTTCTGCTCATGTATCCAAAGAGAACTTGTTTCTCTCTAAGGTGTAGCACTTGAGCTCAAATTAATTTAAATGGGATTTGAGATTCCTTTGGGCTATTTGGGTTGACTATCACAGGGTTGACACAGAGAGACACATATAGCCAATAATCAGTTAAACTAAAATGCAAATCTTTGGACTGTTGGAGGAAAGTGAAGCTAATCCATCTTGATGCAAAATGATGGTGTAAAGAAACACAAATATAAATCAAACATGGGAAGACAGTAAAGGAAAAAAGGGGAAGAAATGAAAGAGAAAAAGATGAATCATATATGAAGTCATAAATATAAGTCAGGCAGGCTGAACGCCGTGAACATTTTGATTTTTTTCCAATTCTACCCGTCAATCTTTCCGTCTTTTTGTGTGGGATTGTTCATCTGTAGGTGTCTTCCTGCTTTGTGAAAGTAACCAGTACTCACTCTCTTCCTCTCACAGCATGATTTTTTTTTATTTGAGTGCAGTTTGTGAGTGTGTATTTGTACCAAGTTTCCACTCCTGGAGACATCATTGACTTTCTAAGTGCATCAGTTTAACTGCCTGAAAAATCTTGGCTCTCCCCTATGCCACAACAAAATCTGAGAGACTGATTGTTGGAGAAGATACAGCTCTGTTCTCTTTTGTGTATTGGAATTAGTTTGGTGAAAAATGGATAATGAGTCAGATGCATTTTAAATAGTTTTACTAAACATTGGAAAACACTGTCAGTCTGTTTTTATTTGTGTGTGTTTACACTCATCGTACAATAATGCAAGATGGATGCATGCTTGAGGAATTATGATTCTCTTGTTTTGGGTAGGTTCACGGATGCTCAAAGCTAATTGAACATTCAGCTTCAAAGGAGCAAAGTGAGATTAGTTTACGTGCCCATATTTGGTAAATGAAAAAGCAACCCCACACCATAACCTCCCCTCCACCAAACTTTACACTTAGCACAATGCAGTCATACAAGTACCATTCTCCTGGAAACCATCAAATCCAGATTTGCCCATTGCGTTGCCAGATCAACAAGTGGGATTTGTCACTCCAGAGAACACCAGACTCTGCTCTAGAGTCCAGTGGCAGTGTGTTTTCCACTACTGCATCTGACAGTTTGCACTGAAATAAGGCCTGGGTGCAGTTGCTAAACCATGGAAACCTATTTTGTGAAGCTCATTAAGGACTGTTCTTGCACTAATCTGAAGGCCACATGAAGTTTGGAGGTCCATAGCAATTGATCCTGCAGAAAGTTGGTGACCTCTGGACATTATGGGCCTCAGCATCCATTGACCACGCTCTATAATTCTATGTAGCCTATCACTTTGTAGCTGAGCTGCTGTTATTCCTGATTGCCTTCACTTTGTTATTAAACCATTAACAGTTGACCGTGGACTATTTCGTAAGAAATTTTCATGACTGATTTATTGCATAGGTAGCACCCTATCATGGTACCACACTGGAAATCACTGTGCTTCTGAAAGTGACCCATTCTTTCACAGTGTCTCACTAGCTGTTTTGAGTTAATACACCTGGAATCTCAGAAAAAATGGAAATATGGCGGTTTTGAGTTTTGCCAAAAACTGAATCACTGACTTCTGAGATTTCACATTTGACTGACAGACAGATCTATTCAAGGGAGACAGCAGGAAACATGAATGAATTAAAAAATGAATGGCATTGGAGATGACAAAATGCAAATGATAGAAAGGCAGTGCTGAAGGAGCTTTCTGAGCTGCAAGTTACTTTACATTGGAAGAAATTCAGCCAGAGTGAAGAAATGGATCACTGCAGAAAAATAATATATTTTTTATTATTAATCCTTTATTTATCCAGGTAAAAAATCTCATTGAGATTAAAAATCTCATTTCCAAGAGAGACCTGGCATCATAGCAACAAAAGTATATATATACAAAATTGATGAAGAAAGTAGGCCATTGTGTTTTTTTTTAAATGTACCCTTTTTATTTTGTTATGTAATACAAATTAGACTGTTACAAAAGTACCATATAAGCCTTGATATAATTGTATACATTACGGTTTGATAGTAGGTGTCAACAAAAACCCTGAAAATAACATTTTATGGTTTGTCGTTAGGCAAACTTTAATATGTCAGTAAAATTTAAGCACACCCACTCCACTTCTTGATAAGGTTTCTATTTGTGTGCAGATTAGTGTAAATTACAATCAGATTATTATCATATTATTTGCCTCTTGTAACAAACTCCCTGGTCACTCCACATTTTCAGGACCTAGGGTAGATATACGCAGCTTTCTCATAGTTAAGTTATGATCTATCCAACTAGATTTTTGTGGAAAAATACTAGTTTTTATTTTGATTTCAGATGGAGTAACCAGAAATGCCTTAATTATTAGTCCAAATTGGAAACATCAATAAATAAAATATATAACACAGGAGACACTAATCTGCTGAAGATCGAGGAACCAGGCAGGAGGAAAAGCAGATGATCTCAGAGGAGGTTCATAAGTGTAGTGAAGGAGGATATGCAGAGGGGTGTTGTGCCTAAAGATGATACCAGGGATAGGGTAAGCGGCAGATGAACCCCTGTGGCAACGCCTAAAGGGAGCAACTGAAAGAAGATGAAGACAAAAGAATACATAATGTTTATCATAGTCATGTAGACGATTTAAAAAACAGACAAACTAGAGCTACAAACAAGACAAAAGACAATTGTTGTCTTTATTTGAAGAGTTTCAGTCAGGATTCAGAATCCCTAAAGTTTAGAAACAGCACAAATGAAGGTGATGAATGGTCCTCTTATGACCTCTGACTGTGGACTCGTCTCGTCTCAGGTTGGCTAGCTGTGGTAAATGTTTCTTTAGTAAACTGTGCACTGTGTTGGACTGGTGCTCAGTGCAAACATTAATTTGCATACAAGCTGATTATTCTTCAAATTATTAACTAAACCTTTGTACCAGCTTTACACTGTCTAGTATAAAGGTAGTATATGTGTGGGGGATGGAAATCAGCCAAGTTAGCATATAGGTTGCTGAATTCACTTGTGTTAATCCACAGAGACCAGGTCAACTGATCACAGCCTTTACTGGAGCTCACATTAGAGATTATTTATTTTTTTCTCCACATTTAGCCACAACAACAGATCTTAGGGTTCCCCCAACTGCCAAATCTCATGGCAGTTGGGGGAACCATTGATTGTATTCATTTTTTGTTTTATGTGTGGAGGCAAAGTCAACCTCTACAATACAGATATAAGAAAATAGTTATTTTTAAAAAACAAACAAACTTGTCTTTTACTTGCTTGTGCCATACAGAACAGATTGGAGGTGAGATTTTGAATTTAGATAGGATTAACGTTTGCATTCCCATGTGCTAACATATTATTATATTATATTATATTATATTATATTATATTATATTATATTATATTATATTATATTATATTATATTATATTATATTATATATTAGGTTCAGTTACCTTTTCACAAAAATAGATGGTAGAATTGTCTAATTGTTTTTCAAGGACCTACTTTTTATTTACTCTTCTGTGGAACCTCTTTGGATTCAGGAGACAGACCCTGTCTACTTGTAAGATTTGGATTCTTTTTGATAAAGGTTATAATTAAGGTTTGATCAGATGACCTTCCACCCCCACCACACACATTCAGCCACCCCCACGCCCACCCCTTGATTATGCTGCAACAGGCCTGAGTTGCTGGGGCTTCCTATGATAAATTCAATATTTCTTCTTCACACCATTTTGAATTTAATCATTACTCATTAATAAACTGTGACTCTCTTCCACAGTGGGACTTTTGTCCTGTTTCCTATGCATAAACACCAACTAGTTACAGCACGTGGCTGCCCCTCCCTGAAGCTGGTTCTTCTGGAGGTTTCTTCCCATTAAAAGTGAGATTTTTCTATAGAGAGTCCTCTGATTGTTGGGGGTTTGTCTCAATTTCTCTCTATTATTGCTTTACCTTGCAGGGTCTTTATCTTACAATATGATGTAACTGGTATTATGACTTGTTGTTATATTAGTAAAACTGATTGGAATGTAATGAATCTATAAACACATTTGTTTCAGACATGGACTATATGTTAAAACCTTTTAGGATTGGTGTACCATAGAAAAGGACAAACATGACTCATATCAAGACAATCAAGATGACCTTCAGTGCTCAGGAACCAGCAGAAGTCTCTGAATGTCATGTATTGGCTTAAAGCAGACTCAGAGAACAGACTCAAACAACAGTTGGCAGTTTTAAAAGGATTATTGAATGAAAGATAAGTGTTTGCAAAAAAACAACAACTGGTGAATGGCTGGTTGAGGTTGTATATTTTGCAGGGCAGAGACTGGAAACCCTGCCAGAGAGGAGAGAGGATGTTAGCAACTGCCAAAGTGAGTACAATAGAATATTGCTTAGAATTAAGTGTGTTTTCACTGGCTCACTTGTTTGTTTCCTCAATAGGCCTCTAGAGACGTACACAAATGGCAGGTGGGAATCCTTGAGAATGCAGGTGGAGAGTGGGCAGGCAGGTGGAGCACAGGTAAGTCCTTTCTTTGGCTGGGAATGGGAGAAACAGAATGAAGTGGGTAGATTTGGCTTGAGGTTCTTGTAAGACTCCTCAGTTTAGTGGAGAACCAGATGGACAGGTTTCAGGTTGGGTTCCAAGTGGAAAAGAAGATGGATACATGACGTTACAGACCAAAAGCTACAACCATTAAGTAGTACAACCATATTCATGAAGACAGTCTGGTGGAGACTGAGTACACCATCCAGCCTTTAAATACCAGAAACTTGATTACACAATATGGAAATAGTGTGGAAGGGATGGCTCAAACAGATGCACCTGCAAGACAGAGCCAGCCCAATAACCACCTAGAAAGGGTTAGAGAAGGAGAGAGAGAGAAAGAAGCAGGAAAAAAAGAAGACCCAAACTGTACTCTCTAAGGACCATATTAATGTCTACCTGATATTAGTCTGGATAAAATGAGTCATGTTGATTTTTCCCACGGTCCATTAGTGCAAATGCTCATTAGTCTGTGTCCTTGATTATGAGATCACACTCCCAAGGAGATATAATTGAAAAAGAAAAACTGAGAAAGGATTTCATCATACAAACAAACCTATTTGAAGTATCACTTTCATGATCATCAAGTTCAGTGGATTACACAGGGATAAAACGTGCATCCTCAACACGTGTGTGTGTGTGTGTGTGTGTGTGTGTGTGTGTGTGTGTGTGTGTGTGTGTGTGTGTGTGTGTGTATACACACCTTCAGAAACATACACACAGAAAAAAAAGCTTTATCGGGGTAGCTGGATTACACAGGGATAAGGCTTGACTCTTGATATTGACCCAAAGACTAAACACACACTGCATTTGCTCACCTTGTGTACACACAGCAAATACACACCCAGATATAGAAATAGGTGTGTATTCTTGTATACATTACGCAGTTCATCCAGATGCAGGTTATGTTGTATTCGATTATTCCATTGTCTCATCTGTCTGTCCTTGTCTTTTACTTTTTAGAACTAAAACTTTCTGCACTTTTGCTACATCAGTTGTGTGCCACAGCATGCATCATAAAATAATGATTTTTTGAGTTATTTGCAGTATTCACATGTTATTAGCAAGAAGCGGGACCCACAAATACAAAAAAACTAAGGTGTAAGGGAAGCCAGATGGACAGCAAATATAAAACAGGCTACTCAATCAGTGAACATCTCAAGTCAACGCTTGCTCCCCTTATTTAAATACTCTGATGTTTTAACTTCATAAAATGTCCTGGATGAACCCTAATTTTTTAATCTGGCCCATAATAAACAACATGAAATGGAAACTGACATGAGCATTTGGAAAAATTCACGGCCTTTATGTCATGAATTTCAGAATTTAGGACTTGAACACAAGACTCTGATGTGGTCTGTTAGGGTTAAGCACAGGCTAGGGTTCGTTCTCTGTTTTCTGTTTTTTTTCCATCTCTTGATCTTGCCCTAGCGCTCTCTTTCACCCTTTCTTTTTCAATCTAAGGTGGAGAGGTGGGTGGAGCATCTTTTTTCCCAAGCTTGCTTCTTTACACCTGCAGCTCATATCCCTCATCTGTATGTGCTACTTTAGGATCAGTTGTGGCAACTGTTCTCTCACAGATTGCTGGTCTCCACTTTAGTGTTACTCCAGCCAACCTCTTGTGACTAAGACTTCTGTAACATTCTCAAAGTAATTCTTTGCTTCCTGGTAATTCCTTGAAGTTTCTGACTCACTCTGTGAGAAAGAGTTAAATGCAACAACTGGACCAGCAATGCCACAGCATATATGTTTGAGGTGAACAGAGTCTAGTTCCAGGGGGAAATAAACCAACAGATACACAGACTAACCACAAACATACACAGTCTCACAACACTAAGGGAGGTCTGGGAATAAACCAAGGCACATGGAATGAGATATAAACAATCCAAAGAGACAATAGATCAAACCCTAATTATTATTATAAAAAATAAAGAAAATCCTAAACTGAATGATATAAATTGAGAACTTAAAATCCTGGGTCCAAACCCAAGGATGATTATACTTTTAAAAAAATATATATGAAATTTTCTAAGTAATATATTGCAGACAACTGCCTCACCTCAGCAGGAAGAGCATGATGTGGTGCAGCAGAAAAGGCATGCTTTTACCTCCAGCTTGTGTGCTGCTGGTGTAAGACCAAACAGGGGCTGCATAGGTGTGCAATAATGATAAAACACTGTGTAAAAAAATTCATGCGACTTGTGAGTTATAATTCTGGAAATAAAGTCAAACAATTGAGATGTAACTGGACAAGCAAGACAGGCAATGCTTGTCCAATGAAATCTAAAATTAGCTGTGAGTAAAAATCAAAGCAATTTCTCTCCTTGTATTTCTTTTTTTTTTTTTTTTTTTTTTTTTTTTCTTGCCTGTCCCGTTTGGCTCTTTTGCCATCAGAATTGTTGTCTAAAGGCAAAGAAAGATGCCCAACGGATTTACTTTACCAAATTGACCATCCCAGCCTTGCCATAATGGTCCATTTGATTCACCTTTTATTGTTTATTTTATTTTCACTTACTGAATACGGGACAGACTTGACTGGGGGAAAGAAGGGGAGAAAGAAAGAGGGAAAGAGAAACAGCTGAGAAGAGGGACGGGGGAGAAGGGCAAAAACCAAAAACCAACAGAACGGGCAGAGAAAAAAAAGAAAAAGAAAATGCATATATCAATCACCTGGGTCACCTGCTGAGAAAGAAAAAAGAAAACAAGCAGAAGAGAACAAGAGTAATAGAATAAACAACATCACAATGATATATGGGAATATGACAGTAAATACTAAATATTAAACATTATTGTGCAGCACATAAGATCAACAGAACACAGTGTGCTTTGAGGTAGGAGCCAAAAAAGGGTGTAGTTTGTGGGTGTGATCACCCGTGTGTACACCTGTGAGCATGGACGCGCTTGTTTTTTTTTTTTTTTAAAGGTTCCTTCATGTAATGATCTGCTAGAGGGTGTGGGGGGGCCACAGCCCCGTCCTCCAGGGCATGAAGCAGGTATGGAGGAGATCAAAACTCCAGACATCCAGAGGCCCCCAGAATACAAGAGACCAAGGAAGACCAACAGAGGGGCAGCCGCGCCACTGTCCCAGAAAGAGCTGAGGAGAGTCCCAGATGAGGGCTCACTCAGCAGCCGCGGAGCAGAAGCCAGGGGGAGTTGCAGTGACGCGCCCGTGAGCTCCGCCGGCAGCCAGCCGTGCCTGAGTGACCGAGCCCCAGGCCGAGAGGCCGGGGGCACCCCACCTCCGAAGTGGCCCGAGCAAGCCCCAGGCTCCAGGCCCCGATAAGCGGCCGCCAAGGAGTGAGCTGGTGTGTACCTGGATGCCCATCCCCGGACACAAAGAACCACCAACGCACCGATGTCTGAGGGAGTCCGCCACTGGCAGGGGAAGTGGTGGTAGGGGGAGATAGGCCCTCCAAGGTATGGAGGCCTAAGATGTCCCCAGAGAGGTGGCGCCTGACACCCAACCTGACATATAGACACAGAAATACAGGCACACACATATACAAACATCCATTCCCACCCTCATGCTCTCATATACACTTACTCCACACTCAACCAACGTGGAGACAGACATAAAGAGACGCTGTACACACGATCACACTCCCCAAGCGTACTCTAAGCCCCGGGTCTAGGTACCCTTGCCCCTGGAGGGGGGGAACTGCACCCAGACCCAGGTGGTGTTACCCTTTTCCCTGCGGTGGGGGGAGGCAGACCGCCCCGACTCCGCAGCAGCAGGGAGGCCCCACACTCCAGACCGCAGTCGGACGGCCAACTCCTCCTCCTAGCCCCCCCGCTCCAGCAGGTCGCAGAGAATGGGGGTGAGAGAAGACCCCAAACCTCCCTCAACCCGCTCATTGTAGTGTTGATGCATGTGTGTTCTAAGGTGCATTTAAAACTAGAGATGGACCGATCCGATATTACGTATCGGTATCGGTCCGATACTGACCTAAATTACTGGATCGGATATCGGAGAAAAATAAAAAAATGTAATCCGATCCATTAAATATCACGAAAGCACCTCACAAAACTTGCAACACGCCGTAACTCACCTCAGAACGTTAGCACGTCGGAGCAGTATGCATCACGTGATAGAGCGGCTGTGGCATGCGGGACCTGTCGGTGGTCTGGATAGCATTTGGAGCTTCGCTAGCAACCCGGCATTTCATCTCCGACAAAGTTATCCCCGAGAGAAGTAAAGCAAGTGTGTAAGTCCATCTCTGAATGTTTGTAAAGCATTCCTGCGTTAAGCTTAACAAGCGACTGCCTCTCCTGCTGCTACTTCAATCATGAAACTGCTTAACGATCAGCTGATCGGCTTTTCTGTCGCGAGTGAGGAAACCAGCGGCTGAACAACAGCAGCACGTTTAAGCTTGATCAGCTGTTGTTAGAATGTATTTAATATTACTTTCTACTCGAGGATCTTTTTCTACGTAGCTGACGCTGGTAACTGTGCAGGGGCGGATCTAGCAAAGTTTAGCCAGGAGGGCTGATAGGGCATTAACAGGGAAAAGGGGGCACAAAGACATACTTTTCTTTCTTATTCTCATTTAAAATGTCTAGCTTTTAATAAATAATTATCTGACACCCAAAGTTTCAATTTGATGTAAAATGAATAGAAGTCAATTACTGTATATAGTAACTATTAAGTCTAATATATATACCCTAGTAAGCTATAGTACTTTTTCCTTTGGGAAGGTACCATCTGTGCAGTCTGCAATTTTGTTGAAGAAAGATGTTGAATCTATTTAATATTTCTTGAAAAATAATTGATTTCTGTGCATTTTTTTTCACACTGCATCAAATTAAGGTTGATTACGTCGATTAAGCATCATGAGGTGGAGCGTGAGGGGTGGTTCCCTATTTTTTATTTATTTATTTTTGTTGTTGCTGGGAGTTGGAACCCTATTAGTTAGGTTGCTTAATATTTCTGCTAAGTACTCTTTAAAATACCAGAATAGGGAGGATGGTGTAGGTTTAAGTTTATTAGATTGATCAGTATTGCTGAACTATGAAATATTTTTTTTTTGCATACAGGTATAACAGAATAGCTTTAGTGTAGTTGTTGTTTTAAACTTGAGTATGAACTTATACAAAATGCAGCAAGATATTTAAAAAACAGTTTTGTTGATTAAAAAACACTATATCGGATTCATATCGGTATCGGCAGATATCCAAATTTATGATATCGGTATCGGTATCGGACATAAAAAAGTGGTATCGTGCCATCTCTATTTAAAACCCAGGAGGGCATGGAGCTACCTGCCAGAGAGCAGCAGGTAAGCGCATGGTCCCTCCTGCTGGCCCTCAATGTCTACGTGTATTTAACATTGAGAGGTGGGCAACGACGCCAGGGGTGGGGTGTACACCCTGATGGTACTTTGGATTCTGTGTATCGTGCCCACCCCCAAGATCCTATATGTATGTGTAATGAGAGTGTGAGTAATGTGAATGTCTAAGTTGTGGGATAAAATTGAGGCAGAGGCAGCCAGAAGGGCATTCTGTCGTAAAGCAGGCATCCTTTGCATCCTTTAAATTATTGCCAATTTGCGGTTAGTGTTTCTAGAAGCATGATAAACTCTTTACTGCTTTACTCCAATTTCACTGAAATCTGTAGCGCTTGTAATTTTGAGAGGCAAGTCCACGTTCCGATAGCAAAAGCAGCTCTTTTTGATTGTTTACACATGCATGTGGACCAGCTCCTTGATGGTGATGGGAATCTTCATTGCTCCGGGACCAGTTTGAGAGTCGTTACCAAGCAAACATCTCCGTCCATGTCCAGTTTAATAAAACAGGTTAATATAAAAATATATTCATGAATATGTTTATACATTTATAAATATAGAGAATATGATGCATTACTGGTGATTAAACTGAATATAAAATATTTAAAATCAGCTCAGCCATAAAAATCTACACCAGTGATATAGATTCATATAACACTAACAGTTATATAACTTCACTGTGTGGTATTGCTACGTTAGCTAATGGTAAGTATTTTACAGTTCTTCAGCCAGGAAGGAGTGGAGAAAAGTAAAGACATCCATACAAAGAATGTGGCAAGATGCATGAAGCTGTCGGTATATATAAAAATGGATAGGGAGCACATAATTATAAAGAGGTGTGTTTTTCTCTGGTCCAAATTCTTGTTAAGCAATGAAGGAAACTGTGGTCTACACATTTAAAGTTGACAAACCTGGCCTACTTTAAGCAAGAGCTTAGTAATACTGTATCACTGGATACTAGTTTTTGCTCTGCCAACAAATGAAAAAAAAGAAAAAAAAATCAATCTTGTCATCAAACTCCTTTTAAAAAATGTATGTTTCTAAAGATGTCAAACTCCTCATCAAACCATGTTAGCTTTGGCTAAATTAGCACACTTTTACTGTCATTTTATACTTTCTCTAGTAGTAAATAGGCAGGTGGAGACAGACCCTTCATGGGTCAGAGTAATAGTGCATCTCCACTGCCATTTTTTTTTCTTTTTGCATTTTTGTCCTTTTATGTTTTCCATTTGTTTGCCTGTGAGCATATGTAAGTTTGCAGTACGGGGATTACATCCACATTTGGTCTCTGAGCTGAGCAGGATGTGCATATTTGCATGAAATTGAAGGGAAGCATCAATGAGAAACATGATCTTTCACAGGTCTGCTTCTGCTTTAACCAGCATGTAAAATGCAGATATGGCAAAAAACATGCTACTCACTGAGGCATAGAAGTCTTATTAGCTTGCAAAATTGTGTTTTTAATGAAAATTTATGTGCAGTGAATATACTTTAAACTTGCCTTTTCACCCTTTTCTGTGGTTATTACTCAGGTTTTCACATCAGTAACCCAGTTTTTATATAAATATTTATAAATAAAGAAATATTGTGCAGCAGAAAATAGGAAATGCAGTACAGAAACTTCAGCAATGAATAAAAAACAAACATTTCTTTTAATTTTAAATAATAAACAAACACTGGTTTTATTGTTTTGGCTTAAGACAGTCTGTCTTTCTTCCTTATCAACTACATACACTTTCATCAGACATGCAAACTTTATTTTATTAGTGTTCAGATGCATTCAGTGCAGCATTTACAATCTTGTAAATTAAGTTGAGGAATAATTATTGGAGGTCTAAATATGGCAGCGATATTAATCTGCTTTATATAACACATCGTGAGTTCACTGTGGGAAGATCCTCACCTCAGCACTCCGAATGGGATTGTGGATCGATTTCATCTCCATCTAAGATATTAAAGAGGGCTAAAGAGCCCTCACCTGGGAGTGTTTTCTCATCCTAATCAGTGTCTCTAGGGAGCATGGATATCTTTATGAATATCTAATATCTTGGCTGATGCTAATACGTCCAATGATGACAGAAACTAATTAAAGGCCAGAAAGATAGTTGAATAGTTGAAGGGTAACAGGGCATGTTGTTGTGCAACAGCACCATTGTAACACAAAGCGACATTTTTTGGTCTTTTGATTGTCTTTGAGTTTTCCAAACAGACCTCACTGATGACGTCTCATAACAGTCTCAGTGACTCCCATCGAGTAAAATGAAATATGCTCCCCCTCACAAACCCACATTAGTAGCAAACTCAATAAAAACTACAACAACTAAATAATATAATATTAATACTACTACTACTACTAGTGGCCACAATAATTCACTTTACATGTTTTATAGTCTACAGTTCTCACATAAATCTGTGATATTTCCAGACTGGCTTTAGGTACAGTATGTTTCAGTCGTAATGTTTAGGCTATGCTGATTCTACACTTTTTAAGAATCTAAAGAGTTGAGATTTTGTGGAAAAGCTTTCTTTTCTTTTCTTTCGGTCTGTCTCTTCCTGCCTCACTCAGAGACTACCACACAGTTCTTGTGTCATTTTCCTCAGTGACCTGCTACAAATGTATCCTTCTGCCCCCTCTCTAGGATTATCCTGAAGGCCATCCACTCCATTTTACCATTCACAGACTGGGTAAAGGAACATGTTTAATTGCCTCAGAAATAACAAAGTAGACTAGGTCGGTTCTAAAGGGGCAAAGTTAGGAAGAGAAGCACCAGGAGGAGCCCAAGGAGAGGGTTTAAGGTTTTTATGGGATTTTACTGTTTAACACTCCTGTTCCCATGCGTGTTAGAGAATGTGGACTTTTTCTGTCTTTCTTTTTTCCTCTGCAAATGTGAATTATGTGTATTATTAGTATTTGGGATATAGATATACACTACATAGTGTTAAGATATGTAATAAATCATGTCAAACACAAGTGTTAGTGTTACTGCTGTCATCTGAACATTGTGTAAAGTATTAGAAACTTACTTTTAAGCACACTCATTTGAATGGAAATTTTGAAATTAAAATTAAATTATGCACTAATTCCAATTTTTTTAGTATGAGGACTAGAGCGATACTGAATGACAGCAAGATCAGGAAGAAAGAACACGAGAAGCTTGAGAAGTACCAAGGGCTCAGAGAAGAGGTGGAGAGGATGTGGAGGGTGAAGGTAACAGTGGTCCCAGTATTAATCGGAGCACTAGGTGCAGTGAGCAAGCTAGGCAAGTGGCTCTGGCAGATCCCAGGAAGATGAGAGATCTCTGTCCAGAAGAGTGCAGTCCTAGGAACAGCTAAGATACTGCACAGGACCCTCAAGCTCACAGACATCTGGTAGAGGACCCGAGCTTGAAGGATAGACCGCCCGCAGGGGTGAGAGTGGAATTTTTTTTATTAATTTTTTTTATAGTAGTTGTACAGCTTTATGAATTATCCCACAAATTCCTGATCATTTCCCCTGCAGTTTGAGAAGACTCACCTTCTGCAGTGGCTGCTAATCAACATTCATTGCAACTGCTAGATCTCAGTTACACCTCTTTAAATGTCAGCTGCCCAGGTTGATTGAAATATTCTGAAGGAAGTGCAGGACTTTTGAATACTATGTACCCCATGCTAAAATCAAGATCAGGAAACAATAGCTACATTACATCTAGTTTAACCATATATAAACACCATAAATTCAGCCAAAAATACAAAGTCAAGAAGTAATTATATCCACAGCCATAGCTTTAACCCTTTACTGTTCTGTGCTCCCAGAAGGTGGATGCATACTGTGGGCAACCTTTTGAAAATGGTAATGAGTAATGCTTCATGAATAATGTCACATCAATTATCCTTTATGTGGTTTTTGCAGTTTCCTTAAACTAGTGAAATATGAATTTGAATAAATAGCACCAGTTCAAGTGTTTTAATCATACAATCATACGATGATCTTAAGCATTTTATCTTCCTCACATCCACAGCCAGTTTAGAATCACTAAGTTACCCTAACATGCAGACCTTTGGAGTTTGAGAGCAAGCCAGGAAGAAACCCATCCAGGCAAACTTCGTATTGTGAAGACCAAAACACAACCATGCCACCCAAAGTAGACCAGGCCTACATGTTTGTTTGGATAAGGAGAATGAAAGTTTATGTATGCCTATGTAAAATGTAATGCAGGGTAAATTTTGCAAGGGCAAAATGATGTTCTTCTATGACAATTCAAATCATTCCATTACAAAATCCATCCATCCATCCATCCATCCATCCCCTACTTGCTTATTTAGGGTCGCCAGTGGGCTGGAGGCTATCCCAGCTGTCACACCCTGTACAGGTTGCCAGTCTGTTGTAGGGCAAGAAAATTATGTCATGAGCAGTATTTCTGTAGGAACTGCAACAGTTGAAGAGTACTTTGTGTATCTGTTTATAAACAAAAGGAGCTCAAAGGGTTAGTCATTCATGTTTCAGTAAAGAGGACAAAAAGTCAGAAGTCTGACATATAAGTAAATAAGTAAAATACTGAACTTGTGTACATTTTTCTCGTCATATCTGAAGTCAAATTTGAAAAGAAAAAATGCATAATTTCAAAATACAAAACCTAACAGCTTAAATGACTAAGCTAAGCACTAAACCATTCAAAGAAGCTAATAGCAGAGCAATAATAGTTCTTTACTTTGTATTATAAGTGCACACCAGCAGAGAACTTCCTCCTTCCTCTACCCTGAGAAGTCAAGACTTGTTGAATTGCTATGTGCTGCAAACTATATTTTAATTTCCCAACTATCTAAAAGGGTGATAGTGGTGATAGTGGAGGTAGACGGGGTGATGAGAGATAAAACCTCTTTGAGGAATAAACTAATTACAGTATGATTGGTTGGTTGATTAACCAACTGCTGTTTAACTGATTAATTAACCTGATATTGGATTCACTGACTGAATAACAGATGGAATAACTAGCTGATAAAATGATCCTGCTGTCAATTTATCCAATCACATCTCATCAGCACATTAATCATCCAATTTGTTTTCTGCACCAAACAAGCTATGAAACTAGATGCATCTAATTAGACACACAAATGCTACCTGAAGTATCTTAATAAAGACTGATGAACATCTCATCTCCTAATGCATGCATAAAGTCTGACTGAATGTCTGTTATTAACACTAGACAGAATCATAACATCAGTGTTTGCTGAGCAATAGCATAGTATAATATATCTATATATATATATCTCTATATATATCTATATATATATATATCTATATATATATCTATATATATATCTCTATATATATCTATATATATCTATATATATATCTATATATCTATATCTATATATATATCTATATATCTATATCTATCTATATATATCTATATCTATATATATCTATATATATCTATATATATAACACCCAGCACGCCCCTGCGGGCGGTTTATCCTTCAAGCTCGGGTCCTCTACCAGAGGCCTGGGAGCTTGAGGGTCCTGCGCAGTATCTTAGCTGTTCCCAGGACTGCGCTCTTCTGGACAGAGATCTCCGATGTTATTCCCGGGATCTGCTGGAGCCACTCGCCTAGCTTGGGAGTCACCGCACCTAGTGCTCCGATTACCACGGGGACCACCGTTACCTTCACCCTCCACATCCTCTCGAGCTCTTCTCTGAGCCCTTGGTATTTCTCCAGCTTCTCGTGTTCCTTCTTCCTGATATTGCTGTCATTCGGAACCGCTACATCGATCACTACGGCCGTCTTCTTCTGTTTGTCTACCACCACTATGTCCGGTTGGTTAGCCACCACCATTTTGTCCGTCTGTATCTGGAAGTCCCACAGGATCTTAGCTCGGTCATTCTCCACCACCCTTGGGGGCATCTCCCATTTTGACCTCGGGACTTCTAGGTTATACTCGGCACAGATGTTCCTGTACACTATGCCGGCCACTTGGTTATGGCGTTCCATGTATGCCTTGCCTGCTAGCATCTTGCACCCTGCTGTTATGTGCTGGATTGTCTCTGGGGCATCTTTACACAGCCTGCACCTGGGGTCTTGCCTGGTGTGATAGACCCCAGCCTCTATGGATCTTGTACTCAGAGCTTGTTCTTGTGCTGCCATGATTAGTGCCTCTGTGCTGTCTTTCAGTCCAGCTTTGTCCAGCCACTGGTAGGATTTCTGGATATCAGCCACCTCCTCTATCTGCCGGTGGTACATACCGTGCAGGGGCCTGTCCTTCCATGATGGTTCCTCGTCTATATATATATATATATATATATATATATATATATATATATATATATATATATATATATATATATATATATATTTAAATATATATATATAATACATATGTACTGCTTCTACTCCAGGTATATTGTCATTAGATACGACACTTTCTTTTCAACTTAAACTTAGCCATATGTTAGCCATAATTGGAAAGACAACATGATTCACAGGTATTTTTTTTGACTATTCATATGTAAAGAGCAGTAGATTATAGAAGTAGTCCCCTACATGTGCAGATTCCTAAAACATAGTAGAATATGATCTTATATTTACATTTTCTTTTTGTTTTGTTTATGCATATGCTTGGAGAGCCATCTAGTTCATGCTCTAGGTGTTTAATTGTTCCCAATGTAAAAGCTGGCCTGTAGCAAAGCACGCAAGCCATAATTACATATAAAATGACACACAATGCAGAATTGTACACGACAGTTTAAATAAAAAATGAGCGCAGCCGAGAGCTAAAGATGTGTTTGCATGTGTCTGTATTCTGTTTAGCCTAACCTTTTGTATTTCGCTGTGCTGATTTCCTACTTAACTCAGAAACACAAGTACCCCCATGTCCCTAAAGCACTTCACTGTGAGAGCTAACACAGAGACGCACATAGACACACAGCACACAAAATGTCCTGTCCCAGGAGTGTAGGTTTCCTGTTGAGAGGGATTATACAAGGCGGTAACCATACTTCCATATTAATCTCTCTCTCTCTCTCTCGCACGCACACACACACATACAATATTATTCACTGAATATTCATTGCAAGCTGTTTCACTCGAGGTCTGTCCAAATGTGTGTCAGTTTGTGTGTGCGTGTAGACCCTAAATGAATAAATAAACAGGTAAGCCCCTTTTGCCACATTCTCAAACCTACCCATTTAATTGTCAATTGTTTTATTATTCCCTTTTTGCTTCATATAGACAAAGAACACACAAACACACACTGGGATAATTAAGGCAGAGGGCTCCTGCATGTATGTTTTACCGTGTAAAACATAGAAAAAGGCAAAACCATGAGCTCTGTCCTGCTGTGTTTTCTTGTCTTTTTTGGTCTTTTTGGCCGTCTGTCTCTGTCTCTTTATACATGCGCACATATACACAGACAAATATCACACAGCTGACCCTGTGCGTATCCAGCGACCTAAGACGCATACAAATACAGACTGTCAGAAGAGATTAAACAAGAGGAAAAATGTGGTGCCTTTGTCTGACATTCTACTGTATATGATGTACATCACTGAGTTTGTGTGTGCGTTTGAGTCTATCCCTATGTGTGTGGCTTGAGACAGTCCAGTTGGCTTCAGGTGGCAGACTGCCTGCCGCAGCTGTAGTGGTTTAACGGCTCTTACTGGAGGATTAGCGGCTCAGTCTGAGCCAGGCTAGCGGCCTTGTCAGCAGCAAATGTTTCACGACAGCTGGCAGATGACAGAACGGTCTGTTTTACTCCAGTAAGCACTGTCTAAAAAACAAAAACAAACAAAAAAGATAAGTTCGCCTATGGATTAGTGCAAAAGTTTAGCCAACTTCTCTGAGTTATTGTCAGAAGCCAATAAAAGGGCAAAAGAGATTGAGTACAAGAATTAGAAATATTTTAGTTTATTCATTTTAAACTATCTAGTCAAACCCACCAAGAGAAAGACAAAATGGGGCAAACATCATATACAGTGGTATATAAGGACAGATGCATAAAGTGTTAAGGACTATTAGTACTCTCTGAATTTTTCTCACATTAAAATTGCAGTAACTGTGAAGAACCAAACAAAAGTTTGTTTCACAAGGACTCAAAGAATGAGGTGCTTGTTTTTACATTGCAAAGGCCTTCACCCACAAGGCTAGAGGCAATGTCCTGTTTTACTGTCACTTTTTGTGCAATTTGTGGATTACTGGTTTGACAATATTTCGTTAAAAATATTCCTGCTTGATTAGTTTTAATTAAGAGAACGATTTGTTTAGGGTCTCATAATCTGGACTAATAAATGTATAAAGGTATATCAAATCTGGTTTAAAACATTGATGGTCATAATGACTGAGTTGATCAGTTATCCTGTTATGGCCGTCTAGTTCCATTTCGCATGTTAATTTAATTTTTTAAGTAAGCTTTTTATTGGGAATAACTGAAGTGTAGATGCACAGTTTTTCTTATGGACATACAAAAAATAGGCCACTGCAAAAAAGGTCAAATCAATCACTTTTTCATGGCATAGAAAAAAAAACCTAACTTGAAAAATAATTACTTTATTAAAAAAACAACATAAGGTCAAGTCCAATAAGTGCTGCAGGAAAGCATGGTAAAGAATCAATATCAGTAACTGCAGGGCATTGAATGCAGCCATCATTATTACCTGTGTTTTTCCTGCTTTGATGTATGAAAATGCCTGCAGTAAAAAAAACTGAAGAATTTGTTCAAAATAATTCACATTTTAACCAACTTTTTCAATTACGAAAGTATGAAAAAATCCAAATAAAGTCTAGGTGATAAAAACAGAAAAATAAGCAACACAAGACAAAAACTGAAACTAACAGAACATCTGGTGCCCGTTACCTTGTTTTGTATGGCTGCCTGATGAGGCGCAACCAGACGCCAAGGTAACGACAGACACCAACACCTCGTTAGGCCCTCGTTAAGCTCGTTAAGACCCCACTCGTTATGTTTCCCTGATAATGAGGCTGCTTGGAGGTGACTGAGCTGTGAAGGGATGTGGGAATGGGTGGCTTGCTAATGCAACAAGCTTACACATGGCCTTGAATAGAGAGGGAAAGCAATAAGGAAGGGGGACTCATGAGGCAGACAGAAGGGAGATCAAGTTAGAGTTCCAGTTCCAGTTGCCAATCTAAACTAAACTGTCTTTTACTCTTACTCTTGATCTTAATCTTTTTGGTGGTGCTTAATTTCACCAAAACTGAAATTCCCCACCAATCCAGAAGTCCTAATGAGATGCTGCTGAAACTCTTGAAGTTCCCAGCATTGCTCTGCCCCAGCTTTACCCATAGCAGAGGTTTATAGCTTATAGTTAAAAAACACCCATGTGAGTGACCATAGTCCCTGGTCCTGTTTTGCTTATATTTCGTATAGCTTCTTTATGGTTTATATTCCAATGCTGTTTTTTTGAGTCTTCTGTTTAAGTTACTTTGACTTTCTGGTTTTATTTAGGTTGTATCAAGTTAATCCCTTTCCCCTCTTTAGTTGTAATAATTAAATTTATTTTAGTAGCCTTTTGTGCCTTGCCCTTTGTATTTAATTAAACTTCCCTTGTCTCATCATCCTTGATTAGTTTAACCCGTGTTAGTTTGCCACCTGTTTGCACTTAGCGGTATGTCTCCTAAACCTGTATGTCCTGTGTGCTCTATATTTTTTTCTTTATTGAATTCTTGACTCATTGGGTTCCCTGGTTTGATCTTTTTTCTTTCTTTTTACTCAGAAACGTTAAGAAAGCTACCTTTTCTCTTGATATAAGAACTTCATCCACATATACCTGTTTTCACCTTGGTGAAGGAAAGAAAGACTGAATTTTCATAGTTCCTTGGTTGATAATTGTGTGCTTCTATCATTTCAGTTAAGTTGTTGGCTTGTGTTATGTGTCTGAAATACATATAATTGTTTCAACATGATCCATTTTACATAATTGGGCAAATGGGAATATACGTACACACAGTGGTGTCCTTTGGAATGACTTGCAGGTTTTTGGGTATAAAGTCTCCTTTATGCTTTTTAAAATTATTTCTACAGTGCTGTGGTGTATTTTTTTTGCTGCTGGAACATTTTTATGGAAAATAGCCATTTTATTGTGTTTGTGTTTTTCTTCACAGATAAAAGTGAAGTAGAGACAGTCTGTTGCCTCATAGGTTATTCTGTTTATTTTGGCTAGTGTGGAGAGGTTTAAGTGTCCCCCTGTAAGTCACAGATGCATTCAATTATAAAGGCAAAAAAAACAAACAAACACATCTTGAACAGACTACAAACAAAAGATTTTATGCCAGTGAAAAATCACTGCAGCTCGAGTAAACCTAACAGATGTCCTCTTCCAGGACTCATTGATTATACATGCTTAAGCAGGATGGTTACTTGGAATGAAAAAAAGCAAAAAACAAAAGCTTAACACTCATTGTATCTTTAATATAAATGTGGTTTTAATTTCTCAAATTTATGCTAATAGCATTTATTAGGGTGGTGCACAGTCCCATAGAAGGAGTCAGCTGACGCAGATGTCAACAAAGCCTCCTGTCAGTGCTTGGAAACAGTTCTCACATGTGATTGACATTTCTATTATTAGCCCTTATAGATAGGATTTATTTTAGGACTAGTGTTTAAATCTGGAGAACAAACATACCTTCTGTAATAAGAATGAATTCTTTAGAAAATAGTTTAAAAAAAAAAAAAAACCTATTAAAATTTCTAGATCCACATGTTTATTTTGTAAATTCAGACCAGTTGGGACACAAATACACAGGAAGCAACAAATTCTAATGTTTACAATATTTATGATATATTTTACAGTGTGTCCTTTGCCCTGTGATCGCCTTGCCTGAATGGGTTCACTTCCTTCCACAGTTCAAAGACATGACAAGTCAATGTATTTTTACGCACATTTAAAAACAGGACAGGTTGACCAAAGTGATATAGATACAGATATCTATCTCTAGCTCTAGAGACATACCTATTTATAGAGAAAGAGATATCTAAAGAGAAAGATCTATCTATCTATATATATATCTATATGTAGATACAGCTCAATCCATGACAACTACTATGCTCCGGCATCCCACCATAACCCTGGATTAGAAAAATGGAAGACATGGATTGATGGAGTCACATATACAAAAGAAACAGGAAAAGAAAAAACAAATACCCTGCATTCTCTCTCAAGCGAATCCCATTCTGCTCCAAAAATGTTGAGATTCTGGCTCTGGAAAGGCCAATCCACCAATGTTTTTCTATGTAAGTATACTTTACTGCATTAGCAGTCTGTTTGGGATCATTGTCTTTCTGAAAAGTAAAGCTATAGCCATTCAGATGCTTTCCAGATGGTATTGCACTCTGGATCAAAGCCTGATGATATTTGTCTGTGGTCATAATACTATCAGTTTTGACAGGATCCCCAACAGCGCTCTGTAAAATCCATCCCCAAACTGTGACAGAGCCTCCACTGTATTTTACAAATAGCTGTTGATACTGTTGTACCTCTCCGCCTGACCTTTTATTTTTTAAGACCCGGTGGACTGATTTTCGCTCCAGTTCTTGTGTAAATTGCCATACCCCAACCCTTATTTCGCTTCCTTAAGAATGCCTTGTTGACCAACCTTCAAACGGAAATTTCTGATGAGGCTTTTTTGGACAGTTGATGGATCGACTTGGTCAGGTACAAGGACTGGAATGAAAATGAATGAAAAAGCATTGATATTCAAAGAAAAACTTAAGAGATGTTCAGAAAGCCTGAAGAATTATTGGTCAAGACCACTTTAAAAAATGTGAAAAAAGTTGGCTCCCTGGAAGCAAAATATAAAGAAATAAGAGGTGACTAAGTACTGCAGTTTATGTTCATAATGAGCGTTGGAGAAATATGAATCAATTAAATATTATGTTTTATGAGAGAAATTCATGAGCAAATTGTAGTAAAAAATGTCTCTCTACTTTTTTATGTTAAACATCCATCCGTCCGTCCTTTCCTCTATTCCAAACATCCACCCAATCCATCCAAAATCCAAAAAAATATTTAGCTTTTAAAACAATAAAAAGAAGCAAAAACAAAACAAAAACAGAAGATAAAAGGTTTGTGTTCAGTTGTCATCCTGCACCTTTGGACAGTGTGGCAATTCAGTTAAGTAGTGCATAGTAAATTTGTGATAAGAGTGTTTTCAGTGCAGGTCTCACTTTGGGCCTCGGTGTAAGTATTAATGTGAGTTTCTGTGTATTTGCCTGTGCCACTCTGTGGCATTACAAACTGTTTTCATTGGTGTTTAATGTGTATATAAGTGTCTTTTTTTCTGTGTGCATGCCTATGTGTGGGTGAAGCTGAACAAACAAAGCTAGTTTCCTCTTTGATTGTGTTCACAGTGTCAAGCACTCAGTCTGTAATTAGCACACAGACAGCCATCTGTCCAAACAACCAGCTCAACAATTTCTGTCCTGCTTACTTTCACTGATATCACAGCATCCATCCATCCCAAACTCTCTCTTATTTGCTCACTCTTCTCTCCATCTGCCTGTCTGTCTCAGTCACTATACCTTCATCTCGCAGTTTCCTTGTTCCTCTACCTTGTTGTTGTTTGTTTGCTTTATAATTTCATCTGTATGTCTTCTTTTTCTAATTTCCAATCTTTACCAATCTTCCATTTGGATTAAAGAGAGAGAGAACTTTATCCAAAACATTAAATCAAGCTTAATAGATTGATCCTTTCCTGACAGGTGGTCAGTGTGCTCTACAGACTCTTTTCTCAACAGACTCTTCTCTGTGTGCGGTTGCCGTCTTACAGCGAAGCTAAAATCTGAAGAAAATCTAATTTATATTCAAGCTTAGCAAACTGAAAAATCAATGATATACTTCTTTCCAACCTTCTACATCAAACAACCTGCTTTACACATTTAGAATTTCTGTGGCCTATGTAGATAGGAAATCAACAAAGAAATAAAACATCTATTTTATCTAAGAGGTATTCTCAACTTTTGCTTTCGTTTTTTCAGAATGAAATGTTACATCTGTGGAGCTTATTTTAAAGGCACTTTGGAAAATGCTGTCAGACCAATGCAAACTCTGTTCTTACTGCTGAAGGTAATCACTATATTCCCAGCTTGCCTTTATCTTTGTTTTGCATTGTTTTTGTCTATTTGTGGACACTGTTGTGGTGTAGTTAAATCAAAACTACTCTTTTAGTCTTCAACCTGGACTTCTTGTTTGTATTAGCTTTTCCTAAAGAAAACTGTTAAAAAAGGGACAGTTGAGGTTGAATGTTTATCTCACTGATCTAGGCAGTGGTTTATATAGTGGTTTATATAGTGGTTTATATAGTGCCAGTGATCTCAAGAAACCTTTTATAGTGTAAAGACCCTACAATACCCCATGATGGTGAAGTTCAGAATCACTTTTTGAATTTTTTTTTAAATAGATTGCTCTGAACTCTTTCCTTTGTAGAACTCTTCTCCTAGCAACCGATGAAAAAAACACTGATTATAAACTAAAGCAAATTATACCCAGTGTGTAACAAAAAAAAAAAAAAGAGGAAAAAACTTCATATATCAATGCAATCTTGAAAACTAGTTTTCAAAAAGTAACATATCATAATAAATTGCAGTACTTTGTGAAATTACTTTGGGGATGATACTATAAAATGTACTTTTAACTTTGAATCAAAGATTTAAATAACCAGATAACAACTGTAGAAACTAATTTCCCTGCAATCTGCCTCACTGTGTTACTCTAATGACTTTAAATTAGAAGAGAACCTTTGTTTAAATTTGCTCAACAAGCTTTTTCCATTTTTGTCTTAATTATGAGATATATTATCATTCTGCGATTGCTGCACCAATTTAGGACATCTGTTGTCAGCATATTCTCTACAGCAAGTCAGTGTATATCATTGTGGAGGAAACCTTTGAGAGATTTGTATAAAATGTGAAATAAATCACAGCAAACGGAAGGCAAAAAATAAATAAATAAAAAAATCTGGCAGAATAACGTTGTGCCGATGCAGTTAATAATTGCAGCTTTGGGTTCCTATTGCGCACAGAGTGCAAGCTCGCATAGAAACACACACAAATACACACACTCATAGGGGAAATGATCCAATATGACAATAATGTGTTAGTCTGTGTTTCTGTGCTCCTGTGGGAGACAATCACAGCGAAATGAGTGTAATTAAGTTGCCAGTCGCTGTGTGCTTCTGTTGAGAATTAATATTTACTGGCCATGTTTGTGTGTGTGCTGTGTGTGCATGCATGTGTTGGTGCGTATGTGTGCAGGTAAAAACTCATATTAGCATCTTCCCGATGAGTCACCTCCCACTCCCTCTCAGGTGGCAAACATCGGGGGCCTCCTGGGTAATCTGCCCAGCAAATTGGATGTTTGAATCACTATCCAGTTCAGGACACTGTGTGCCTGCGTGTGTGCGTTTTTGCATGTTTGTTCAGATAACTGAAAGCTATCCAGCAGAATGTGTACATCTGTGATACATTGAAATTTGTGGTGCCTTTCACTCAGACTGATTCTCTCTGTTCAGTCCTTAACCCTGTTTTCATGTGTCTGGATCTATTTATGTGTAAGACTTTAATTGTGCGCCCGTGTTGTGTGCTTAAAAATCAATAGAGTGCTATTTACTAACACTGAGAGAAAGTAGTCATTATCAAAGTTATTTACTGCTGTTTTTACAGAGCCTCTGCCTTTCCCTCGTACAAGATAAAGTCAAACTTTATACAGAATTTTGTTGTTTAGCATCATGACACCAACCACATTATTTACTATCAATAGGATTTCCTTTAATACAAATGGTACAAAACTTTACCTAACTACTAACATCTTGGTAGCTCGATTTTCACTATAAATAACTACAATATCCAACTATCTAAAAACAAACTTTTGAGAATAAGTTATATGGTAACAGTTACTTGGCAACTTTAGATTCATTAGAAAAATACACACTACAATTCTCATTATAAATTATGGGTTAAGCACTTTCAGCAGAACATAGAGAAATTGAAATGATCTTTTCCAGTTCCAACAGCATACAGATGTATTTAATAATGCATGAATAATCATGATCCCAGCTCTCGCAGGGCAAACGGCATGATACACCCTGGACAGGTAGCCAGTTAATTGCAGGACTAACAAAGAAACAGATCACAATTCATGTTCAGATACTTTTTGCCAGTTTAGATTCACCAAGTAACCTAACAAGCATGTTTTTGGACTGTGAGAGGAATACTTGGAAAGAACTCACGCAGGCACAGGAAGGATATGCAAACACAGAAAGAGCCCAGTCAGCCAGTGGATTGCAACTCCACCAACACCTTCTTGGTTTAAATTAGTTTGTTTGGAAGTTTTTAATGTCAGTAGAGAGTTAAATAAATGTATTTGCTTTCACTGATATCACAGCATCCATCCCAAACCGGGAATAAAATGCAGTGGTTTACACTGTGCAACAGAATTCCACTCTCCTTTCACTCAAATCAGTTAAAAAGAATCTATATTATCTATATCTTTATCTATATTTTCTTCTATTTATCCAGTTTATTCATATTTAGTTTGATAAGAGACACAGAGCAATCCTAATAATCTTAATATGTTGCTACTTTTGGATATGGTCTTTTCATAGTATCCCAAGTATGAAGCGTTCAATTAAGGTCAGTGAAGGAAAATAAACCATTATCCATTTTTGCAGTTTCTATTTAAATTGGCATTCATCGAAGGCCAAGTGGAGTTGAAGGACACCAATTTCTAAAGTATAAAGGTCACTCAGCACAAGTTGTGCAAGAGCTTAAAAATAGAAACTAAATCCCAATATTTAGTGAATTTACTTGAGCTCATAGAATCAGATGGCTGCAAAACATAACAGTAATTTATGTATTCATAGATGAGTAAAAACAACTTAAAAACACTGATTCTTCAATGAAGAGTGTTGTTACAGATTTCTGTTATTCTTTCAGTAAACAATATCAGCATGCCTTTGTGGTTTACGAGCATATACTGCATGAAACATGCAGAGATTAGGATGGCATAAAGAGAAACATTTAGAAAACCTTCTATGATATTGCTCTAAATCTCTTGCCCACCAAATGCACATTCGTGAAGTACTTCACACACACACACACACACACACACACACACACACACACACACACACACACACACACACACACACACACACAGGCTTTTATTCAAAAAGACGGGCCTAGAGAGAGAATAGTGTAAAGACAGACAGACAGACACAGATTGAAATCAAAAACCTGCAATGGTGAATATCAACATTTGCTGACAGCAGGGGCTGGGAGCATTTTCTAAGGCTTTAAGCACAGAAATATCCTTAAAATGATATTGTGAATCTGGAGGGATTGCTCATTGAAGTGGTGAAAAGCCTCTCATAGTGGCTCCTCTCTGTGGTGCAGTCAAAATCTGGTGTCAAGATCTGGGGGAAAAAAAAAAAAGCAGGAAGAAGACTTGGTGCATGTAAAATGCACCTGTGTTCAGTCTGAGACCTGTGTTTTAAAAGACTGGTGTTCTGGTGCTTTTACACTCATGAGGCACTTCCATTAATTCTCTATATATTTTGTTACTGTGTTATTGTGGATGTATTAAGCCTGACTTGCAGCTGATTGCTTAGTTTTTGTTCTAAAAAGGATGGCATAATTTACATCTTTATAAATATTAAGGTGTGGGAGTTTGACAAATCTAAATGTTTGTGTTGAAACATAAGAAAAGATGATAGAAAAGTAATGTTAAGTATAAAAGCTTTTCATCAATTTCCTCCGAGCAAACGAACCCATCAGAGGAGCAGAACAGAGCATCTTAGTGAGTCATTTGAAGATTAACAGTCAAATAAGTCTTTTATGCAATAAATACAGTTAAAATGAATGTATCTGAAAACATATCAGTGGGACTGTCATCTTGAATCAGCAACCACTTGAGTGTATCAGGCACCGTATAATGGTTCGTAAAAATAGCACCACTCAATAAAGACTTTCAGAGCCTGTTATATACGATGGAGATTGGTTTGAGGAACACTTTGAGAATTTAAGCTTAATTCTGTACTGATAAAGAGTGTTGTAATATTAAATGTATAAAAATATAAAGCAGTCTCTTTGGAAGAACGCAGATCTCCAACACTTTATGACTTTGTGGTACAGTAGCTATCAGTGCTGGTCAGCTGGACTCTTTCGTTGTGGTGTTTGCTTGTTTTCTATGTACCTAGCTGGGACGTGAAAGTGAAATAAGAGAGCTAGACTAAGAGTTCATGAGCTTCTGGCATGCTTGCAACATATTTGTTTAAACATTTATTTTATTATCCTGAAATTTATTATCTGGCAACCTAGTTTATAGAATACCAAATCATCACAGTGGAATAGGATATAGTGTAATTGCATGCATACATGGATATAACTGAGAATAGCATACAGAAATTGTAGATTATTAATAAAATAGAAAACAGAGGTAGTCCTATAGTATGACCTTGATTCACATGACCTTGTGTCTATGTGTCTATTAAAACCTAGAAAGATAGAACGAAAAGCCGAGGTAGTATTACCCGTGTTTTTCCTTTTCTTTTTTTCCATACCTCAGTTCACAGATCTTGGTCAGAGAACTTGTCCTCAGTTTTGGCCTCTTATGTACAGGAAGTAAATCTATCTCTCACTTTGGCGATAATCTGCTGTCTCTCATCTTGTTACTCCCTTCTACTCTCTAGCTCTTTCTTCCCACCTATCACTTTCTCTTCTCCATTCCCAGCCTCCTCATCATTCCCTCCCCATCATCCTTACCTCCCTCCTTCTCCTGCACTCTAGTCTCACTTACAGTAATTGATAGTGCCTGGTGCTGTTATTTCATCCAAAGGGCCCTGTAAACAAAATCGTCACTGACAGAACCAATATGGAAATCGTGGGCAGTGAGACCACGAGTTATGGCCCGTATCATGGTGTGTGTGTGTGTGTGTGTCTCAATTTTAGCGTGTGCATGACACAGGAAGAAGAGTTGTTTTGTGCTTTTATGTTCATGAGTGTGAGTGTGTGTCTGTGTGTGCTTGCCAGTGACTTAGTTCTGCGTAATAAACTCTAGTGCAGGGAGTCATTAAGTAAGCGTGTATGTGTGTGTGTATGCTTTTGTGTGCGTGATGGGGAGGGGTCAAGGCCAAATTGACATCAAGTGGTCTAAATTAGCCCCACTTGTCTTCATTGATTTACGGTGGGTGAGTAAATTGCATCTGTAGTGGGAGAGAGAAAGTGGGGAGGAGTTCGGGGTTTCTTTGTAATTGATCTTGCCGTGTGTTTGTGGTGACATCATGGCACAACACTCACATCTAACCTTTTGCTTGCTTGGAACATATACTTGGACAGGGGTTAAGGGAGCTCTAAGGCAATTTAATTTATTACCAGTTGTAGTAAAAAGGCCGGTATTGTTTTCACCTTGTGAGTGTGTGAGTCTGAGTTTGCACAATCATAGCAAAATGTGGATTTGAAGACACCTTAAGCAATGGGAAAAATTTTCAGTTGAAATTATCTTCAACACAATAAAAAAAATCCACCCTCAACACTTTACAGGTGTGTAGCTGGAATGTAATTGTTTGAATTATGAACAAGACTGGCCCATGGGTACTAATTAAAGAGCTCAGTGGGATAGCAGAAATAAACATGGTTAAAGCCTGGTTTCCATCAGTAATTTTTCCTTTTTATGACAACTGCACAACCACAAGTTATTATTAGACCTATGGTCACTAGCTGTCCACTAAGCATCACCTCAGGTAATTCAAGCTGCTGAACCAGACTGTTTTAGGTACCATAGGGTGAGGGGCAGGCTGTCACAGAGCCAACACAGAGAGAGAGACAATCATTTACACTCACATTAACACCTATGGGCAATTTAGACCACTTAACCTAACCCCACTAACAGCAACTCTTTGGACTGTGGGAGGAAGCTGGAGCCCCCACAGAGAAACCACGCAGACACACGGGGGTAATATGCAAACTCCAGGAACCCAGGACTTTCTTGCTTTGAGGCAACAGTGCTAACCACTGTGCCACCTTGCTGCCCCAGTATATATTTATATACCATGTTTATAAAGTGTATATATAGTATTATAGATACACTACTAACATGCATGGGTGGCACCGCATCCATCTTTGAATGTGTCTTCAGTTGCAGTCAACACAGTTTTGTGAGTGTTCCTTGCATGGTTGTAACAAGTAACTGTAACAAAAACAGACATACGCCTGCCAATGTACAAAAAGCACTTGTTCCAGCTACAGTAACCATCTCGCTGACAACATTTTGCTGTGATTTAACACATGCAATCACACAAAGTGAAAACAATACACGCAACATTACTGAGGCTAGTAGCAGATGTTTATGAAGTTTTTTGTTAAAATCTGGAAGGTACAATTAATGTTCCCTCTTTACAGTAAGTGATATGCTACTGAACTGCTGAAGTGTACAAAGGATCTTACTACCCAAAGAATTATGTAGCCATTTAAAATATATTTTGCAGTAGACAGATCCTTTGTGTGAACGTGTTTACCTTTACTATATTAAAGCAAATTACTTTTGACAAGTGCACACATGTTGTAAATCCACAAACATTTACAAACACAGTTTACCAATATAAATCATGTCTTTGCAATATAATTAATGTATTTTGTTTAAATAAGAAAACTATATTGTTATAGGGAAGGTGTTCTAAAGAATAATTTACAACCAATGAATATTATGTCGCTTTTCAATTTGTTGTATACCATTTCTTTTTGTAGGGTCTTCTTCATAAAGTCCATAAGAAGAAAAGCTAGTCAGAGTAGCTGTACAAAAAAATGAATAAGGGAAATAGGATACTTAGGATAGAGTAAAAAAGTAGAAAAAATTAACTTATGGTGAGACTATTCATGGCATAAAAGTATGTAGATAATGTGTTATCTCCGTACATGTGTTAGATAATGTGAATAGTTATTTATTAATATACATATTTCTTCATATACATATACATAAAGTGTTATATTATGTGTATTAATAAATAACTATTCTAATGATGGGAGATGAATCAGTGCCAAATACCACATTACTTGAGCAACTTTACAATGTGTATTCTAAGATTGGGGCTTTAAAATACATAAATTAAAACCAGATACAAATGATAAAATTGAGAAGTGAACAATACATAAATAATAAAAACGCCAAACTTGAAATACAGGACAGAACAAACAGCACAGAACAACAAATTTTCTAATAATAGTGCAATAAAATATCATTAAATATCAAACGCTAGATATATGTAGAAGAAATTCACTTTGTTATATATACTGGCTCAAAAAGCAGTGCACTCAGTTTTTAGGCACTGGATGGTGAACCCAGAAAAAGTTAGAAAAAGGTATTTTCAAATTAAAATTAAGACAAAAATTAAATAAATAACATAGGAAATGATCTCTGAAATGATCTTTCCATAGTCTCAACCTTAAACACTGTGAGTCCAGATTACCATGGAAGAAATATAGTATAGAAATAGCCATTACATGGCGATACAATCAGATATTTTCACCAAAATAAAGTAATAAAAAAAACTTGTCACTTATAGGTCAAATATCTATATATTTGTGACCTTGCAAATACATTAACTAAGACATTTTCTTCATTTTGTTGCTATGAAACTTGATCTGCAATTAACTTGCAGCATTTTTAGCTACAATTTAATTGAAAATAAAAAATAAATCCTGGGAGATAGGATCACTGTAACCTGTGCACAGTTGCTAGTAAACCTTTCAATTCATTCTTTGTGTTTTATTTTCCACATTTCAGGAGGCCATTTTTGTGCATGTTTATCGTGTATGTGTACAACTCTGTCCCATTTCAAATTGAACATGAGCGTTATGTCATGCATCACAGAGTTATTGATTTCTTACAGCACACACGTGTGAGCATGCTCAGACATATTACTGCTCCTATTTACCATGCCCGAAAGTCATCTTCCCAGGTATAAACGCAGCAATAGAAACTGGATGAGCTGAGACAGAAAAACATTCTAGGTGTCTATTAGTGCACCATGACAACACACATATTAGCAACATACACAAATACACAAACATACTCATCCCTCACCTGCTCATCTCATCTCTTCCCTGACCTTACCTGAATAAAAGAAAAAAACAAACAACAGCGAAAAAAATATACATTTCCGACACACTTCCTCACACTTTGTCTGAGCCTAAGCTATCACCACATGTAGGCCCATGAGCTTACAAACGCACACAGAGACACACACATGACTGCACAACTCTAAGCTTGAACAGTTCTCTTCACCAGCTTTAATTGGATTCTAATGTATTCAGTTTGGTCCAATGAGCAAAGTGATGGTTATGGTTTTCTGACTGGAGAGAGAGAGAGAGAGAGAGAGAGAGAGAGAGCGAGAGGGAGAGAGAAGGAAGTGAGGATATTAGAAGTAAATAGGAAGCTTTGTCAGTTGTGGTCATCTTCCTCCACCTGCCAAGTGGAGTTTATCGTCTGAACAACCTGTCGACAGGATTTCTAAAAGGGCCATTTGACCTGAGAAAGAAGAGCACTCTCTGTATCAATCTTCTTTCTCTCATTGTCTCTGTCAGCCATTTAATAAAAGGAGGCAGGTTATGTCTACTGCAACAAACGAACCACCTTTACTAATACGCTCTAAAAAATACATTATTCTGACCCAAGATCAGCATATCGATTATAATATGAGCATCTTCTCTTATTCTTAGTGCTTGCTTATGCCTTTCTATTTGCTTTGAGGTAAATGGTCTAGAGTTTGTACAATCTGGCAATTATTATTATTACTATTAACTGCAGAAATAATTCTTCTTATAACACATCTATATAAATTGTATTTGAGCTAACAGTTAAAGATTATAAGGGCTGTGGCTGCTTTGACTAATGGGTGTATAGCAGCACAGGTGGCTATAAATGAAAGCCGTCTACCATTAGTAGTTGCCTGTTGTCTCTCCTTTGCCATCTTTGTGATGTTGGTGCCTTGTGGAGCATTTTAAATGTAATTATAATAATATGGCTTACTATGTAGTTCCACAGTTCTAAGATCATAAGTTGGAGAGGCCCAGCTATTTAACCCATGCTTGTAAGGGGTTGTCCCCCTTTGGAGATCATCCTGAGGGTCATTGACCCACCATTGATCATGCGAGTCGTCACAAGAGCCAAGGTGTTGACCCGCACTCAACCTTGTCTTGACCTCAGTAGGTTACATTGCAAGGTCTCCCACTGTTTTCATCCCCACACCTCGGTGATGGTAATTACCTACAACTTTTTTCACAACTTGCATCATGTGATGATTCACATGAAAGGCTCTTGGATAGGAGAGGGAATGTATCCAAAAAACTTTAAGAAGTCTAGATGCCTTCTTTTTCTCAAACTCAGGCAGAGTTTGAGGCAATAAGGCAATGCATGCTTCTTTTGGCTACTAGGATCATCTGCCTCTATCTTACCCTATCCCTAGCATCCTGTTCTGCCACACCAACTCTCTGCATGTCCTTGTCAGGGACCAAGCAGTAAGGCATAAAGGACACAGATGTTTAATTCAAAAAAGGGGTTTATTGTACTGTTGACCTGAGAGGGCAAACGGACTGCAACTTAAGAAAACACCAGCAATAAGATAAACGCTGCAAAAGCACACAAAACACAACGGAAATAGGAAAAAAGAAAACAGAAATAGGAAAAACAAAAACAGAAATAGGAAAAACAGAAATAGGGAAAACGGATTTCCAAAAGCACAAGATAAGTGTTTCTGGGGAGACAATAACCCAACGGACCAGTTGCAGGAACCAAAATATGCTAAGAATTGCGCTGGGAGACATTTAAAAGAAGTGGAGGATCTATCGGTTTTGTGAGGAAAGAAAAGATGAGAGGTAAGTGTGTTAGCCTAACTATTAGCCTAAAAATCCGTCATCAGTATTATATGAATCATAATAAAACACGCCTACCATGTTTTGGGTTCCTGCAACTGGTCCGTCAGTTTATTGTCTCCCCAGAAACACTTTTTGTGTTTGTGTTTGTTCCTATTTCTGTTTTGTGTTCCCTTATTTCCATTGTGTTTTGTGTGCTTTTGCAGCAAGATAGCAATTGACAACGCCTCAAACAAACATAAGACAAACTGACCTCCTGGAGGGAATTTAAATACTGGCTTAGCTAAACCAAATGACACTCAAGGGGGAAAACCAAATGGCTGCCATATAACCAACTAATCCAAAACGATTAAACAATCTTGAACCCCCCCCCAGGCGATGAATCATGTGGTTTCATCCAATTAGGCTTTTCAGCAGTACTTCAGCTCTCCTAGCCCCGTGCCACATCTTTTGCCAGCCAGGAAGGAGAAACCAAACGCCAGGTAACTCAAACAAAGAAAGATGTTTTAATATAACATAAATCAGAACTTTGACCTCACATTGTTAATGTGCATGCAAGCCATATAAACATTCGAAGGTGTAATGAAAAAATAAATAAATTTAATTAAGAAACAATATTGGACAATAAGTACAATATATTTAAAGTAGTGAATGCAAAGCAAACTAAAGTGAAGTAACTAATGGTGAGGTGTAGCGGTTACCCCGTGTGGCTTGCCATCACAGTCCTTCTTAATTATGTCTTGATGAACGCTTAATAATCCAGGTAAGGAAATCCCTGAATGCTGATTCTATTCCTCTGGACATAAGTGGTTGAAGGGATCCCAGTGGTTTCTTTAGTCCCAGGCTTAAGAAGTCAGTTGGATAAGTGATGAAACACTTCCCTCACTAAAGACATTATGTCCAGATGAAGAGAATCAACTTTGTGGGTCCTCCTTCACGCCATCCATCAATCTACCCTCTCAGACTTACTAAAATACATTTTAAATTCTGCAGTTATTTGTAACCCATGTTACAATACAGGGCTGCTAATCCCCCTATTATTTATAGTTATTGCTTATTATTGTCACATGGGGTCCTGTGAGGCTGTTTTGCATGTACAACAACCTTACCTTATGCACAGGAAGTAGTATCTATCTCTTTCTGGTAAGATCTTTCCAAGTGTCTCTATCCGATCCGTACCGGAATCAGGTAGACCCGATTTGTACAGTCACGATTTTGTACATGCGCAGTAAGGACCGGGGAGTCCTGATCCGTAACTTTTTTTTTTTGTCCACATTAGAGATACTTATTATTGTTAATATCTTAACAGATACTCTGACCCGTAACAATCGTAAAATGCTTCGAGCGGAAGTAGTAGCCTTTTGCACATGTGTGGTACCGATCGGGTTTCCTGTACGGATCGGGTAGTAGTAATGGGTCAAGTGTGTTGCAGCAAGACAAAGATATCCATTCAGTGCTACAAACCAGAAAATGTTGTGCATTGTTTTTACTTATCTTGTTGTTCCTTGTAGTGTAACATAAGTGTTTAAAACGTTGTAATGCTAGAAGTGACATTTGTAATACTAGATGCGATGCTAGCTGCTACCCTTACATACTTGGTTATACATGATGGATAATATTTGATTTTATCCTTTTGGAGGAAAAGAAGTTGATCAGCTCATGTTCAGAACAGAAGATAGAATAAAAGTTAATTGTTCTGTACTGTTTGTGTAGATTGGTTTTTTGAACCACTAGAAAGGATTCTGGATTACCACCGAGCCCAGCCTAATGAGATTCTGGATGATTGTGAAATGGTGTGGCCAGCAATCGGATTATGGGAAGTCTCTGTAAACCTGAATCAAACCATTTTTTGGATTTTGGATAAACCTGTGCACTGTTAGTCCTACCTGGGTAGTAGACAGGTAGAGACTGCACACTGACAATTTCTTTTCAAATACTGCTGTTTGGGTCTCAACGAACAATAAATTACAATTCAGAGTGGGATTTTCTTATTTCAAGACAAGACGTCATGGTGAAAGGCAAATGTCCTGTGTATAGCCTCAGTATTTGCATGTGGGTGGGAATGTAGGTCCACAAGTTGGCAGTGGAAGAGTTAAATATCTATTTTGAGAGAAGCTGTTAGTGTAGCATATTCATGCTATTGATTCCGATATTAGTAGCATATCTGCAATATTATAGATAACAACCATGACTAAGAAAGACACTGACCCCACCGGTGCTAAGTGGCTGATGGAGATTGACAAGAAAAACTTCCTTTTAAAAAGAAGAAACATCTGGCAGAATCGGGCTCAGGGAGGGGCAGCCATCTGCCACGAAAATTTGGGGGTGATGGGAGGAAGAAAAGACAAAAGACACAGTATGAGAAAAGAGTCAGAAATTATTAATAACTAGTGATTAAATACAAAGAATAAACAGAGAGAGTGAAAAGAGGTAAGGGAAGAAGAAATAGTGCATCATGGTAAGCGCCCAGCAGCCTGTCAAGTGCTGGGGTGATATGGCACTATGAAATCTTAAGATAAGATGGGAGCTGGTTATTTAAGGTCTTGTATATGAAGTGAATATTTTAAATTTGATTCTGGATAAAACAGAGAGTCACAGATGATGACTCGGTGCTAAGACAGAAACTGATTTCACTCTTTGCCCAAAAAGTGATTTTAAATTGTAGTACTGGATTAATTCTCTAGGCTCTGAATAAATAAAATTGAATTGAATTAAATTTAATGGACTGAACTTTGATTTTGCACCTTCAGATCTAACAATAATCTTTAGTTGATATATACTGTATTGCTAGGTTTTCACTTGTCTGTTTCCACATGCAGATGAAGTTGAGTGCCATCCTATGCTTAATCCACGGTGTTTAATATGATGTAGGTAGGCTGACCCTTTGCACAGCCGAATGGCTTCAGCTTTTCTGGGAAGGCTTTCCACATGGCTTATATGTTTATTGGAATTCTTAACTGAATTCTTAACAAGTGCACCAGGAGTGCATTGTTAGGTTAGACGCCAATGTTGGACGAGAAGTCCTGGCTCCCACAATCCCAGCTCTAATTCATCCCAAAGGTGTTCTTTCAAATTGAGGTCGGGACTCTGTCCAGGCTAGTCAAGTTTTTCCAAACCAAACTCTTTCATCCATGTATTTATGGACCTTGCTTTGTGTACTGCTGAATAGTAACTTTGAAACAGGAAAGGACCATCTAAATTGTTCCC
Organism: Diplotaxodon limnothrissa; assembly: GCF_057381915.1. NCBI lineage: Eukaryota > Metazoa > Chordata > Actinopteri > Cichliformes > Cichlidae > Diplotaxodon > Diplotaxodon limnothrissa. The sequence continues at coordinate 30,340,541 of NC_140607.1, forward strand.
ACAAAGTTTGGAACACTACATTTTACAAAATGTCTTGGTATACATTAAAAGTTCCTTTAACTGGAACTAAGAGGTCAAGCCCAGCACCTAAAAGACAACCCCACACCATAACCTCCCCTCCACCAAACTTTACACTTGGCACAATGCAGTCAAAAAAATACCCTTCTCCTGGCAACTGCCAAACCGAGACGTGTCCATCACATTGCCAGACTGAGAAGCAGGATTTGTCACTCCAGAGAACACATCTCCTTTGCTCTAGAGTCCAGTGGCAGTATGTTTTTACACACTGCATCTGACGGTATGCATTGCGTGACTGTCTTCTGCTCGTCAAATACATTTCATTGCAATGTTGACCCTGTGCCAACTTGCATATGACAAATAAAACTGAAAACTGAAAACAAAAAATGCTTGGTGCACTTTCTCAGCCATGGAAACCATAATAAGACCATATGAAATTCAGAGGTCTGTAACGTTGACTCTGCAGAAAATTGGTGACCTCTCTTATTATACAGCTCAGCATCTGCTGACCCCGCTCTATTTGGGTCAGTGTCAACTATCACTTTGTGCCTGTAATGACTGCTGTTATTACAGTCACTTTCATTTTGTTTTGATATCACTAACAGTGGACTTTGGAATATTTAGTAGTGAGGAAAGTTAATTGGATTCTGGGCACAGGTAGCATCCTATCACCGTACCAAGATGAAATTCACTGCGCTCCTGAGAGTGGCCTGTTCTTTCAAAAGTATTTGTAGAAGCAGTCTGTTTGTCTAGGTATTGATTTTATATATGTATGGCCAGGAAGTGATTGGAACACAATGCAATGTGCAATCAATTATTTGGATGGGTAAGTGAACACTTTTGGCAATATATTGTATGTATTGTAAATCCATTGAATGGAAAAAAGTGTTTAGGATTAAATGTGGGATTTCTATAATCCAGAAATTTGACTGAGAGATACCCCACTAAAAAAGTATGCTAATTTTGAATTTTGTCCAGGATTCACAAGAGTTGCGACAGCAGCATGTTTTCTACCATAGTCCATTTTACCACTGTATTGCAGATACTCTTATTTTAATGAAACTGTAATAGTGAGCAAACCAATTGCTGTACTTTTGAAAGCAAAACCTTTCCAGTGCTTGAAACAAAATTTAATCTGCTCAACAGTACATTGCCTCTTTGGCTCTCTTTTGTTTCATAATGCAACCAAATGTTTCTAATGGCTGAAGGGCCTTGGCATCTGAACTCTGTTGCTGTAATATGTGTAGAATTTGGGCTGACTTTGTCTTGTTGAAATAAGCAAACCTTGTCACAATAAAGGCAATGAACCTTGTTCACTACGGCATCCTGCCGTACTTCCATTTTTGTATATGAGATAACTCATTTACCTAACCCAACAGTATAAGAGGAGGAAGCCAGGAAAGGCATACCCTTTAAAGTGTTTCCTCAGGACACCAGTTTAGAAAAACTGTTTTAAAAATACTGGTTTAATTTGCTAAGCATTCAGTCCACGATTTCCAACAATAATTTCAAATTTGAGTTAAGTCAAAACTAGTATTGCCAAAACACGATTATTTTAATAATATGATAACTTTATTTTTGAGCTATGTCTCTTTTATGGTGGAGCACTTCTCTGTGATCTTCCATTTTATATACATGGAAAGCAGTTGGGAGATGAGCAGCGAAACCCCCAGCACAAAAAAGATCTACCATCAACAGCAAAAGAAACATGATAAAAAGGAAGAGTTAGAGATGAGGTGGGTTGCAAAGTGGCTTGCAGATGGAGAGAAACAGTAGGTAAGGCTAAAGCTGCTTAGTACAGTGCTACCTAACAACCTGAAGACAACAGTCATTAGTACTCATATACTGTACTGGCCATGATAAAATGTTTGTAATTTTACACGGAGAAATGGAGTTCTTAGAATGATGAGGACATTTTTAACCATCCTTATGGTTCTCTCTCTCTCTCTCTCTCTCTCTCTCTCTCTCTCTCTCTCTCTCTCTCTCTCTCTCCATATATATATATATATATATATATATATATATATATATATATATATATATATATATATATATATATATATATATCACAAATAATTGTAGTGTTTAGGTGGTTTGCAAATCATTGCATTGTTTTACTATAGTACCACATTTTTGCAATCAGCTGTTGAATTATAGTTAGTTAGTAATTACCCTTAATAATTACAGTGCAGTCTTGGTGATGAATGCCTTCCTTTTAGTGAATATTTCCTTCCGTTCCTAGATTTTATTTGTAATAGTGACAACTGAAATGAAGGAGAAAAGAAAAGTATTTATTTGCTCTCAAATTACCCTGTGTGGCTGTGTTTTTTAATCAGAACACACTAAGATGATCTATCTTTTGTTATTTCTACAGGATGATTTTTTTAGACAGATTTTTTGTCACATCTGAATTTATTAATCAGTATCAAATTTACTTTCTACAACCAGTGGGGGCCTCACTGGTATCCAGACATTAATATTGTAAAAAATATTACTTGTTTCTACCATATGCTTACTGAACTAATTATTTGCTTTAGCTGTAGCCCCAAGATGCATAGTTTAGCTGAAAAAAAAAACATAACTTGACACTATAACAATAATTTAAAATGCACTGATTCAGTTCTGCACTATAATGTAGCTGGGTTGGCAGTTGCTTGAATGCTGTGGATGTTACTGCCTTGTGACTGAGAGGCCAGAAAAATGTGTTTGGTTAAAGTGAGGGAGCAAGGAAAAGGACAAGTGGAGAAACAGCATGTCGGATCAATGAAGCACACATGGGTAAGCACTGTGAAAGGAACAGACAGAAGTGACAGAGCGATATTTTACATCAGCAGCAGGGCTTCTTCAGTGATAATCACATGTAGGCCCACTGCTAATTAAAGACAGGTTAATGATGAATGGACAGCGGGGTCTGCCACTTGGACTTTCTTCTTTAAATGCGACACTAGGGGGGGCTGTCGCTCCTCCTTAGCGTATTGCCGTGTCGCTGGACAGACAAGCAGATAGACAGGCAGAGAGGCAGTAAGGCTCACGTAGGACTATCTCCGTCTCCGGAAATCCTCCCATCCTCTCCCTGACTGATTTGCAATTCAATAAGTCACAATGTCATCTCTTTAGCTTTTACACGTTTAGCTGACAAAGGGAACCAGGGATGCTGCCATATGAAATATCATCTCGGACTCAAAGAAGAGCCTAATGTTCTTTCTCTTCTCACTTGTTCATCCCTCTGTCACACACACACACACACACACACACACACACACACACACACACACACACACACACACACACACACACAGTGATCCTATCAATATAAAGTGAATGAGTTTTATCACAAGGTGCTTGATGGATCACATTCAGCAGTTGTGCAAGCTGCCAGTTAAAGTGGTTGGTGCGCGCGTGCGTGCGTATAGGTGGGTGCTCGTGCGAAGTTGTCTTCTATCGATTACGGAGAGAACAGGTGTAGCGTGTGTCTTTGTATGAATAATGCAGGGAGAGACTTTGTGCACGCAATTCGCTGAGACCAATACACACAAACAACGCGGAGAAATAGGCCTCTTCTTATAGGACATATTCATATTGTAAACTTTTTTTTCTTAATCTCGTTAACATCAGAAGCTCCATTATTCTTGGATATATCCTTAACCTGTTTCCTCCGCACTGATGTGTTATTGTAGATCACCTGCAGCTAATTTTCCCGTGTTTTCATTATTATTGTAAGAGCAGCAAAATCTATCCTCTTAAAGAGTTCCTGTTGTTGCAGTGTGGGTATTTGTTTCTTTACCACAATGACCCAGTATTAAGAAAGTAAGGAAAAAACATATTAATGCATCTTATAAAACAATTCGGAAAAAAAAAAGAAAAAATCTAAATAAAGTTCTATACACTCGATTGGTTACTTTACTGTCATTCAAATCTCCAAATCCCGCCCTTATCCCTCACCCTCCTCTGCCCCAGTCGCTGTTAGCCCCCCTTCTCCTCCTCTTCCTCCTCCTACCTCTGCCGGCTGGTGGAAGCTTCAGACCTCCTCTTCTGTCCTCTCCTCACTCCATCCCACGGACGAGTGTACACAGACTCTTAAGTTGAACCCAGACGCGCACACACAAGACAACACTTACAGCAAGAGGACGATAGTCGGAGGAAAGGTAGAGAGGGAAAAGAAAGGAGAGTGACGGAGCTGCTGCCGAGCGAGCAAAATTTGGATTTTAATTTATTAAGCGAGCCCTAAATGACAGAGTTGTCTTTGCTTTTTACTGTTTCAAAGTCCACTGTGAAGTGCACTTTTTTTTTCGGGACTTCGTGTGACCCTCTGGTAATTTTTTAAAAACTTTGCAAGAAAGAAAACTGCGACAAAGGCAAAGAGAACAGCGCTTTAACCGTCAGCTTTAACCGTCCCGTATGGATAAATAAGGCAGAGAAGCGCACTGGTGGAAAAAAGCTCACTACGGGGAATTTCATTCATTCATCGGTTCTGGCTTGAAGGAGAGAGAGTTTTTTAGGGGGAGGCGGATTAAAAAAGAAGCCAGCTTGCACCGGAATTGCCCATTGGGGGGTTCCTCTTTATTACTGACTGAAGAAGGATTTATAGTTTACTCCAAATCTCATCTGCTCGGTGTCTTAGGTCAAGCACAGCGGGAGCGCAGTTTGGTGAAAATGAGATTGATGGCACCAATGCGATAGTAATCTTTCTGTGGGAACAAAAGGAGAAAGAAATATAGAAATTAAAACATTGCCCTTTGAATCCTTATTGCGAACAGTCGTGGGGTTTTTTTTATCGACTGGAGGGATGGAGACGATCGGGAGAAAGGGAGGCGCGCCGTTGGGGTGTCGCCTCTGGAAGACGCTGCTTCTTCTTCTGCTGTGGAAAGGTAAGAAATGGAAGTGCGAACAAAAACTTGTTGCCAGCTTTACTTACTGTTATTTCATTGTTCTGGACTGGAAAACGGAATTTCCCGCTCGCTATTATTTATCTAGATATTTCATTTGTGGTGTCATCTTAGAAATGCGACATTATAGGCAAAACTGATAACTTTTGTAGTACTTACAACAAAGGCATACATTATAATTGTATTTATATGAACTCTTTTTGTTAAAATGTTTCCTAGGGCGAGTAGATACCCCGAAGACGGTTAGAAATTGAACTATAACAGTGAGGTGAAGAGAAACCAAACACAAAACTTAGTTACCCAGCTTGCTATCCTGCAAGGAAACAATGTTAATAATAACTTAAGTGTCTTAGAAGTGTCACACTGGACCAAGTTAAAGTAATTCACACCATTTTTGCTTTTTTACTGAGATGGTAACCAACGACAGGGGGTTATACCAACATCACGATACTTGCCTAGAAATTCCCAGAAAAGGCAATTTCTCGTCTCCTAAATAACAACCGAATAGCCAGTATTCACCTTGACGCCTCATGTATCCCCTCATGTGTGTAGAATAATAAGTAATTGAGTCCAAGCTCAAATGACAGATGCATTCTAACTGGTGCCACCTGAGACACGCGAACCCTGGCTAGTTGCTGACTTGCTCATGTGCCAGTTTGAGTTCTCTGAGAGGAAAGACCTGAGTGTTTCCTGGACAAAACTATACTTGCTTTTCTATAGTGGGGGGCGGGATCAGCACTGACTGTTTGCAAACATTTTCTGCTGCACACTTCAAACAAGCTCTAGAGGTTGTCCCTTGTTTGAAAAAAGAAAAAAAGATCTAAAGGATTTTTAATGACACGACGTCCCTCAAACGGAAAGAAAATCAACCCTTTTTCTTCTTTTAAAATGTACTCGAGTGTCGACGAACAGAGAAAACGACTAGTAATTGCCTTACTCGCCTATGTTAATTGAAGTTAAAAGAAGCTATAATAAGATTCTGTCTTTGTCGGGAATTGGACACATTAAGAAACAAGAGAGCGGTTAATATCTCCATTATCCAGTTAAGTGAATAACTGACTTATTTGCAGAACTTAAAAGCCCCTTTTTATAAATCTGACCTGACTCGTAAAAACCACGACACTCCAGTTTAACTGGTCTTATAAGATCAACTGAATCCACATCGGGGGGTTCTTATTCACAGCGCCCGAAGTGCGCAAAGGATTTTCACTCTCGTGCTCAAGAGCACTTGTAAAATAGAGCTGAGATATTATTAATTTAGCTCAGGTAACACCACCTGACTCAGAGGAGGGAAAAAAGCAAGAAGCACAATCGGAACGAGGCTTTAGAATATTTTGCATTTAAAGCGTGGGCGCGATTTTACGCCTCCGTTTTAAAGACAAATGACAAATCATCGGCATTAGTATCACGTTTCCTATGAGTGTCTTCTGTGTTTGTGCGCGCGGTCGTATCTGTGTGTTTTAATCAGCTCCGATCACTCACGGCTCACTTAGCAGTTAACAGTGACTGCGTTGTGCGCTCCCGAGCACGGCGGTCGTTGTGCTCGCGGCGCAAGGCGCACGGACTGGAGATGGCGAGAAGGGTCGACGCGCCGGAAAACAGCTGTGTCCCGCAAAACGGCTGAGTAACCAAACACTGAAATTATCTAAAATATTTCTCCCCTCTTCTCCTGTAACATTCTCACTTCTTCTCTTAGTGGAATGAAACGCAAAATAGTGTAGGGACATGGACGGTCTGTGACTTTTGTCTGTACACATTGCTCTTTGACAGCTTTTCTGGTTTGGATGGTCGTCAGTATTGCTCCCCCCTCTCTCCCTTTCTCTCTCACTCTCTCTGTACAGGTTAAGGTCCGCTGCAGCTCGGCTGTGGTTAAACAGTTTTCATTGGGCACATGGGGAAATCTGGCTCTAATCGTGTAATAATAACACACCTAAGGCTGTTTAAAAAGCAAAAGATTAACCTTGCCTTCACTCTATCTCTTTCTGCCAGTGCATTCTGCCGTTTCAGTACACAGTCAAAGTGGTTCCTTGGTGCAAGTGTTCCCTGTTCATTTGTTGCTACATTGGCTGTGTCAGCCTATGCTCGCATTTACAGTAGGTGTATGTCTGTGCCCTCCATTAGTCACATAGGCCCTGAGTCATCTGCATTTGTGTGTATGCCGCTGTCTGTCATACAGTAGCTGCGATCTGTAATACTTCACAATTTTCCACCTCCTCACTTCAGTCCCAGAATTAACAACTTTGAAAGACATTTTGTTCAGATGTGAGATAGTTTTCTGTTTTGTTCTAAGTATTACATGTCACATCACCTCCTAATTAGGGATATTTATTGTACCCCGATCTTCCAATATATCACCGTTTGTGTCACCCTTATGACTGGCATTTCTATTTTCATGTCACTCAGTTTCACTGTAATTACATCATTGTGGTATTTCATCATCCAGGTCATCTCTAGGATGACATTGTAGGCTTGTTCAAACACCAAGGATCTGACAAGTGCCAGTTCAGAGGCAAACAGTTTGTTCTGGAAGATTCAGAGGCTGAAAAGTCACTGGGGGTAATGTCTCAGGTCTGTAATCTTAGCAGGAGGTCATGGGTGGGTGGTTTAGAAGCCGTACACCCTCTCATGCAGTGAGATATGGCTGATATTTTCTTTTTTGGTACTTAGTTTGAAAGTTTTTAAAAAAATTTAGCTGCAAAAGCGACTGATGCAGTTTCACTGAATTAGTTTATGGTTTGTCGTAACCGTTTGTCGTAAAACTGAAACAGCTATGACAGATGAGCTGAGAAAAAAAATCCACTTCCAGTACCACTTTCCTATGAAATAACAGAAATTACTCTTCCTATGCACCGTTCATGAGTTTGGGATGTCAAATCAAAAACTCCTTTAAAAAAAATCCTTATAATTTGGTTTTGTCGTCTATTCCTTACTGACTGATATTTGTACTAAAATAAGTTTACTGCAGATGTAATGTATCATACAAATGCACAATTATTATTACACCGAGTTTGTAACAGCCCCACACCAATAAAAATAAAAAGAATTTAATAAATATAAATATTTTAGTTGGTCTTTTTGAAACTCTTCAATATCAGTATATGCATAGGCCCTGGGTTATACTCTTGATGCGTATTGAAGGAATATGCTTGTTTCCAATTGCCAGACTGGGGCCATTTAAAAAGTGTAAATCAGGAAATCTCATCAGTCTCGCTCCACAGTTTCACAGACATTAATGACAGCGAACTGCTCCTTTCCAGCACTAGTCGCTGGAATAGCTATGTGGCAGATTGTACTTTATTTGTCAAAGATGGGAGGGGTGGGGGGGGGGGGGGGGGGGGGGGGTGCACTGTTCAGTATATATATGTGTGTGTACATGTGTGTGTTTTGCCCAGTGTGTTTCACCCCATGTGCTTGAGCGTGTTTTGCGCTACACCGTTAACCTGTAGCAGAGTGTCAGCACTACGCACCATTACTCATGGAATACGGAGCATCAATAATTACTGACATAAAATCACTGACACATACACACACCTACATGCACAAACACATTTGTTTTACTATCCCTATGGGAACTCTAATTCCCCAGCATTCCCTACTGCCTTAATTCTAACCCCAACCTAACCACAAGCTAAACTACACCTTAAACCATTGAAACAGAATGGACCAGTCTGTCACAGAAGACACCAACACTGAGGTCCCCATAGTGACTCAGAGTCTGCATGGTTTGGTGTGCAGTCAGTGTAAAGACCTCACTTGCATATAAAAAAAACAGTCACGGGACTTCTCACCTTGGCCTTTCTATATGCCGCCTTCACTCCCTGGGTTCTTTGTGTCTCATTGTTGGTTTCATTCACCGACTGAATCATTCAGGCACGCACTCGCATCACTCTTTGCTGTGCACACAGAGCCACTGTCACGCATATACAGCACATTCAAACACACCCGCACACAGAGGCTGCTTATTCTGTGAAAAACAAGCAACAGAGAAGATTGTAAATCAGAGAAGGGGCATTTCAGAGATAGGAAATGTGAACTTCTAACATTTACTCATGAAAGCAAAAGGGGATATGTGGAAGGGAAAGAAAGCGTGAGATGTGAGTGCTACTTCTAAACGCCACATTGTTAGAAAATCATGCCACTTCAGTTTGAGCCTTTTTCACTTTGCCTCTCTGTCATACACATATGCACATGCTCATATAGCCTTTTTGTCGTGGTGAAAGTGAGAGGGTAGAGCACACAGAGAGAGAGAGAGAGAGAGAGCACAGAGAAGGTCACACAGACACTGAAAAACAAAAAAAGGGGTGTATTCGATGGAGTGGACACGAGACACTCTCCACTGACTGCCTCCTTTTTCTCAGCATTCATGAGTTTAACTTTGTTTTTTTGGAGGTGTCTTGCATGCTACAGATTTACTGAATCACTACAGGGCTGCTGGTGTCGTTCACTTGCCTGTCATTCGGAAAGTACAGAATCAGTCAATATAACAACGCATAGGATTTAATATATATATATTTTTTGCACTAGCAGAAAAGATTGTAGGGCTGAACATTAATCAAATGCCAGTTTGTGAAGCTGCTGAAACTTCAGACATACCGGGTGAAGATTTTATTAATTCACTGTTTTGTTCCTTGAGTTGTCAGCAAAGACGTGTCACTAATATCTACATTTTATTTTCACCTTCTATTAGTTGTGAATATTTCTTACAATATATTGGGCCAACAATATTCAGCACCACACAAAAAATAGACAGACTTCTGCCAGCTGGCAGGTTCAAGTGTTATTCGTCTTGTCATGTTTCCAGCATGAAACAAAAGCGAAAAGCTTAAGAATATTTGAATACTTGATGCCCTTTAAGCTTATTTTTCTTTTCCTTTTTGAACCTGATTTTATCACCATTCATTAATATTTTGTTAATTATCCAAAGCCTAGAATGTTACTGAAGTGTGTAGGTTTGTTTTGTTTTCCTGTTTTCATCTTTATGCCTTTCACAAAAATCTTTCATTTGTTGGAGTTCGAGAGCATCATCTCTCTTCAGCGAAGAAAGTGACAGACAGGGAGATAGGATCTTACCTTGTGAGTGTATTCACCTTTTGTGTCACTTCATTCTGTATCAGCAAATCTCACCAAGAAGGATGCAAAGGGTATAGATATTTACACCTATCACGTTATTACATTGTTTTTACGTTAGGCTTCTTGGTTACAGTATCTGTCTACCTGTCCGGTTCTCTTGAACTTCAAATTTGGGAGAACTGTTTAATAGGACCAGAAGAACAGACTGATTTCTCAGAGATACAAGTGGTCAAAGGGTTTGAGAACACAATATATGAAGAATAATGTGAAAAAACATCACAAAACATTTTTATATCCAAAAAGGAGTCATTAGAGTTTCTCTCTACTGTACACAGATCCAACAGAATGTCTTATTACAAATAGAGTATCGCTGCCAAGATCAGCACTAGAAAATACCTTAAATACAATTTCTTCCTCAGTGTAACTCAAAGCACTGTCACGGCCGAGGCCGCCTCAAAAGGGAAAGGACTCAAATGCTGGGCGCCGAACAGCACGTAAGTAGTTTCAGTGACAACGTTTATTTTCTCAGTAAGTGTTCACAATCAGGAAACTGGAATGTGAGTTTAACAAGTGCTAAATGCCACAATTAAACCAAAGGGGTTTTAAGCAGCCTGGGCTAAGTAAGCAATCTGGTCGTTGGTCAGTGGAAACAACAGTTCCGGGGATTGGGCTGGAGGGAGAGTCAAACTGGGTCCGGGGCAAGGGTCAGAGTCACTGTAAATAGAGTACAGACGTTCAGATATGGTTCGGGAGAAATACGGGCAAGCTAGTCGTTCTGAATTTTCCTTAGTACTGCGTACTTGCTGTGGGTGGTCTGTAGTGGCATGAAGGGGTAAGTGGTCCGAAATACCTGGCGTTGAGGCAGGGAGGCAGGCAGGTGAGTCGGGTGAACAGCCCGTGGGACTGTCAGGAGGTCCAGCGTCCGGATCGGAGCTCTTCGGCGGAGATTTGTGTCTGGCAACTTGGTGCGTGGCTATGAAAGAAAACACATGATGAGACAAGGTAGTTTTCAAGAAGTGTGCGAAATCACAGTGGTGGCCTGCACTAACTAGGGTTAGCTGAGAATCTGGCGAAGAGAGGTTGAGTGCGCTGGCCTTATGAGTCCCCAGCTGCATTACCCACAGGTGCGAGCAATCAGCAGAACACAGAGGCCCCTCCCAGGGGTGGAGATGCCGGCTCGGAGGGAGACACACTAGCACACACCCGGACCATGACAAGCATCATCTCTCTTCACATTAATATTTGTGTACTGTATGTGTCAGAGATGTCATACTTTGGTAGGTTGCAGAGAGAACGATGAAATTACTAAGACTAATTAGTGTCATAGCTTAGAAGGAAATTCTTAGAGCATGTTATTTCAGTTCTTTGAATCAATGTACATTTATAATTAAATTTACAGCCTCTTAGTTTGTAGTTTCATGCATTAATGTTAGAAAGAGTATAGTGCAATCTCGTTGCTAGTATATGTATCTTTTTTGTAGCTTGTCTATTTTAATGTGAATGATAGGTAAATTCATGTAATGCCAGAGATTTGCTGATTGTATTTCACAAAACCCTTGCTTCAAACCTGCTTGAATTCACTCAAGATCAGTGCTTTCAGTTCAACTTTGGGAGACAGACACACACTCTGCTTTTAAGATTATGCTTGAGAATGTTGTTTTTGATAAAGTGTATAGTTAGAGAGGAATTGTGTGACTCTGGAACATCCTTTTGTTATGCCTCTGTTGGATAAGGCTGGCGGGGAACACCATGATGCACTGAACTTGTTCTTACTTTTACTTCCTTTTTTAAAATCCTCATGTAATTATATACCACCACTGCATGTTAACTTTCATTTACTCTCTTCCACAGTGTGTGTTGTGTTTTCTCCTCTTTACTCTAATCCCCCAACTAATTGTGGCACATGGCTGTCCCTCCCTGACCCTGGTTCTACTGGAGGTTTCTGCTTGTTAAAAGGGAGTTTGTCCTTTCCATTGTAGCCAAGTGTTTGCTCATAGAGGATATTCAGATCGTTGGGTTTTACATTGTTGGTTTTTTTTCTGTAATATTGCATTATCTCTGTCCGACAATAAAACATCAACTGGAGGTGGTTGTTGTTGTGAATTAGTGCTGTATAAATAAAGTTGAGGCTTACATTCATTAAGGTCCTATAATTAAAAAATGGTTGAAACAAAGTGTTATGGCCCTGGGCCTCGGAGGGAGTGAGACCGCCCTTTTCCCTCCAAGCAAGTCCAAGAGTGCCAGGACTCTCCGACGACTGGCTAGCGGGAGACTTGTGCCAGCCCCTGTCCATGCAGATGGCACTGTCTCAACCCACATAGGCGATTGGCTGCCTGGGAATCCTGTGAACGTGCTCACCTGCCACTACAAAAGACTGGAAATCCTTCACTCGGGGCGGCTGCTTTGGAGACTGTGCAGCTTGCCCTTTCTGCTTCCCTCTGTGAACCGTGCTTGCTCAGCTCTGTTCATAGTGGTGAACTTTTCTTCTTTATGCATCTATTTCTGTTTTATCAACAGCAAAACAACTAATGCAGGTGTTCCACCTGTTTTCCCTATACGTAAATGATACTGCTAGTATGTGACGGCACGTCAAGTCACTCTTGGCCTCAGTGTGGCTGTTTGAATCAGCTAAAATACATTTAGCTTCCGATGTGGCTGGGAAACACTTCATCAAAAGTAGTTCTTTTCTAGCGTAACCAGTCAGTGTGATGACTCATACAAAACAGCAGACCATTTCAAAGGAAACACTGATGGAAATAGCTGTGTGGGAAATGAAAAGAGAGTGAGAAGTTAAAATCCTTTGCACAACTTACTGATTGTCCCCTCAGAAAGTTGAAAAAAAAGGAAAGATCAGAACCAGACCTCTTAAATCTGGCTTCTGAGATGTGTCTGTGTGTGTGTGTATACATTTAGAAGGTAAACGCTGAAAGTAATACTGCTAAATTGAACTGGAGAAGGAATAAAAATTTAGGATTTGTTTAATGAAAACACATTACGTGTTTTTTTTTCTACTGATTTTTTGTACTGATAGAATACAGATCATCACCCATTCACCAAATCTTGAGGACTTATGTAATTGATTTTATTTGGCACAAATTTTAAGCATCCGCTCTGTAAATTCAGCTCTGGACTTTGTATCGTCATTGGTAAATTCTGCTCTGTTTACATTTTTGCTATTAATAGAATCCACTCCAACACTTATTGAAAGTCAGTTAATGAGCCTAAGTAGTTTTGAATAGTCCAACTTCCTCTGCAGAGGCCAGTGTGTGCTTGGTGAGCCTGCATTTCTGTGTATGCTCTGTGACCATGAGACGGCATGGGTTTCAAAGGCCTGTCGAGAGGTTTAAGGGTCTTGCTAATGAGCAAGTCATTTTCCCTCAGATTAGCATGAATAGCTGGACTAATTTTGTGTGTGCATTCCTGCGTGCATGTCTGTTTGTGTGTATGTGTGCGACAATTAGTGTAGGTCTGGAAGTCATGTCTTGGGGTTTAAGGTTGAACTAATCAGCAACACATTTCCCCCTGCATTAGCTTCACTTGGCTGATTAGCTGCACACTCTGAGTGTGAAAATGTGCACATAAGAGAAGCTGGCTGATCATTATCCCCATGACACAATGACTCAGAGCAATCTAACAATGGATTAACATTAGCTCTCATTTCTCTCATTGAATTTTGATTGAATGTAATTTATTGGTATGTGCTGTATGCGTGTTTGGGGCTTTGAAGGAAATTAAGTGCTAAAGTATGATAAATACGAGCAGCCGAACAGGTAGCCTTTCATTTCTCCGTGACGCTGACTGCAGCTCGTAGAATACAATCACGATATGAAAAATTGGGTATGTCTTGAAGTACACTGGCATTCTAGGTTCTTTTAACTGCAATGATTCAGATGTGTGGCGTGCAGAGTTTGTCCTGTGTGTGTGTGCTTCTTTGTAAAAATCTACTCCACAAATGCGCCTAAGAAGTGTAGCTAATGCTAGCTGATCACTGCTTAATAATTAAATGAAAACATGACTTGAATTAGTTGCTTGCTTTGACATAATCCCTATATTAGTAACATAAATAGCAGGATGTCTGATCGCTGCTAAAGATAACATAAACTTCAGTGGGCTGATACCGAGGGAGCTCCTCCAGAGAGGTTTCTCACTGAGATGTCATTGCAGATCATCCATTGGTCGTTTAAGCGGGAGGGGGTTGCGGTTGCTGTGGTTGCCACATTTTGAGCCATTGCTCCGAAGTAAAGTTTTTCAACCCTTGGGAGTGCTCTAATGGCCTTCGTCTGTTGCCTGTCTTGCCTGTTAAAAAGCTGGCTGTCTAACTGTTGTGAAAGTGTAACAGAAAAAAGTTTTAACCAATGCTAGAATTCCTTGGTTCCCTCGTAAAGCACCCCCAAAGTGTGACGTAGATTGGATTGCTGAGATCTCATGAAAAGAAAAGGTAGAGAAACACAAAGAGACAGATTACATTATAAATCATGTGCCATCAGAGCCTTTGCTTTACCGTTTGCAATACCGTCTCTGTGAGTTCTCTGGGAGCATTTGCAAACGGTAAATGACATTGCAAGTCAATAATCTGGATTGCTTATCAGTTTATTTTACTGCATGTTTTTGAATGAAGCATTGTTTAAGTAATTAACAGGCTGGATTTGATAGACATTTTATTGACTATGTTATAATGTTTACTAATTTCAAATTTCATACTGTGTTAAAAGCTCCTTCATGCTACTACTTTAGAAGGCAAACTGAAATGAAAAAGTGTTGAAATTAACACCTTAACTGTGTTTTTTATGTTTGCATTCCTTCTATGTTTCTGTTTTCAATCAGAAAGCTGTATGTAGTTTTTCTTTGCAGCACTTTTGCAGCACCGTGCCACTACTAAAACAACATTTACCTTAGGGAGCAATAACGTTTTTCTAGAAATAACTTTTTTCATAAGGCAGGCAAGAAGCAGTACAATAATTTTTGTTTTTCTCTTTTACTTTCCTTCCAACATCCAGTCTGTAAATCCATCATTCTTTCGTAGTCTCCTCTCAGTTTGTCAGATTTCTGCTTCGCCTCTGCAGTCCCCTGCTGTATTACTTATTCTAGTGATTGATTTCCTATCGCTTTTTCCTTCACTGAAGTGGTAGTATTTAG
The DNA here is from genome assembly GCF_057381915.1 of Diplotaxodon limnothrissa. Classification (NCBI taxonomy): domain Eukaryota; kingdom Metazoa; phylum Chordata; class Actinopteri; order Cichliformes; family Cichlidae; genus Diplotaxodon; species Diplotaxodon limnothrissa. The sequence goes on from NC_140607.1 coordinate 30,355,651, forward strand.
CTGGTGGTCTGTTACAGGCCCGAGTCTTTTGATGGCTAATCGTTTATTTATGTTCTTTCATCACAGCATTAATTTTCTGACAAACATCTGAGGAGCAATAATAGGAGTTTAATGGGGCAATACTTACATGAGGGGAAGAGACAAATTTCCCTGACTTCCTTGCTCTTTTTCATCTTTGCATTCTGTTTCTTCGCAGGCTTTAAAGTGCAATTTTTGCTCATTTAAACATTTCCATAAGGTCATCAATCACTCTAACATTTTATCTTTTGGTTTCTTTCTATCTTTTGCTGCAGCCGTCTTAGATTTCTCCTGCCTTTGTCACATTCATCTTTTTTACTTACTCTCTTCCACTGCATTTTCCGTCATTACTGTTCTCTATTTCTTATCTTTCTCACTCCATCACATCATCTTTTGCTTCTGAGTTTTAGACATCATCTCCCCTTTTCTGCACCTTTTTGTCCCACCTTCTTTTTCACACTTTTGCACTTTTTTTTCTCGCGCTGTCTCCTGTCAATATTTTCCCTAGTGTCACCCTTTTTTTCTCCTGTTCCCTTTCTCCCTCCCTCTCCAGTTCTATATCTCCCTTTTTGAGTACCTCTTAACCAGTCCTTTGAGAGTGTGTGAGCTGCTCGGCCTAAATGATTTTCTATTACCGCCGCTTGTTAACAGTGCTCTATTTAATAAAGCTAATGAAATTGAAAACTTTCATCCAAGCCAAATTGATTTTGAACCTGAAACTGCATGTGGTGGGGAAAAAAAAACCCTAGAAAGTGAGAAAGCAAGTGCATTGTGCTAGTGGAGCATGACAATCACTTTAGAGAGGGCACAGAAATCAATTAGCCTGTCTGTTGTTTTACTCTTGTCCTTGGGGAGACTAAAAGACCAAAAAGCGCCATCTTCAGCTGTGTGTTTGTGTATGAAACCAAGAACAGTGCTGCAGGTTTGACAGAGATTGAGAGAGTGTGTTGTTTTGTGCTTAAAGGGGTAATTCAATGAGCTTAAACATATGAACTGGGCTAATACGTTTGGATTCCATTTTACTCTTTAGGCTCCACATCCAGACAGTCGACCAAGAGGTGACTGGTAATCCAAAGTATTCTAAACAGCAGTGATTTGAAGTTGCAATTTTAATTAAAGGCATGAAAATTATAGTTGTGAAACCGTGATTAGATGGATCATATCCATTAGCTGGTGTTTAGCTCAATTCATCTAGGATATAGAGCACCAGTTGGCAACAACATCCTCGTAATCCTTAAATGTTTGGAGACTGTGTGAATGTTCAACACCTGAATCAGCTACATCATAGTCACTGACAGATGAACTAAATAACATTAATCATCTTGTTAAATGCATAGCAATGTTCTTCATGAAAACCTGGTGATTCACAGACATGTTATTTGACATGTATCACCAGCCCTCGTTGTTGCAAACCAAGCTCCCTCCAGTGGCAACAGCAGTCTTCGACAGTATCAGTTTCCCACATTAGGATAATGTTCCATTAAAAAATCTTTAATAATAGAACAAAGAGACGAAGACTTTCACTTCCAAACTCTCCAGATCTCACTTGAAAAAATTGCCAAAAAAAGGACAGCATAACCCCCTAAACCCCAAATCGTTTGCTGAACACATCCCAGTTCTAGAAACCACAAGAGATCCCTGGAAACCCAGTGTCCACACCCCGATGGGACAGAGTTGTTTTGACCTTTTAATGGGAATCCACTAAATAGATGTTTTTGAAAGTTATGTCTGATAGGTACATTGTCCTCCTGTGCCTATCCAGTCTCTCTTCCTGCATGACTGTGAATTGTTCCTTTACATCCTCCACATAAAATGGTAAATAGCACTTTATGCGGAATGGCAAATGCCATAAGGCTGCCTCACCAGCTCGTGGGCCTGTAGCTGGCATGTCAACGGCTGTCTCAGCTGTATCGGGTGGGGAAATGTGCTCGTTAAACTGATAGATAACAGACTTACTTGAAATGTCTCTCTATAATTAGTTGTTCACCACAGTTGAAAGTGTTCTTCTTACCAAATTTTCACACCAGGGGACTAATCAAGGAGATTCAAGGTTGTCACTAATCAAGGACAATCAAATTTGTATTCTTTTGTTATAAAGAATTTCCCCTTTTACTGTAGGTCATCATCGGAGCTAAAAAGAGCATGAGGCACAAAGTGAGTAAAATATAAAATTAGACATTCAAATGAAATGTCAATGTAAGTGATTATGTGCGTGCTTGTCTGTTTGTGCTGATAGCTTTTGGACAGCTCCTTACAGCCTGTGTGTGATTGCACAAACATTTTTTAATAAGTTTGTGTTCACAGGTGTTTATTTCTTTATTTGTTATTGTACGTAGAGTTAGAATGTGTGGCTCAGGGGCCTGTTCTTCGTACCGCGCTAAGTGAGTTAGCTGGATGAGATTGTTGACGATTTCGCGTGATCCTGGATCGTTCGGTTCCCCGAAGCCCATCCGGGACTTGCTGTCATAGCAACAGAGCCGTAAGCGTAAACCTGCTGGGGAGCAGGTTTACTTTATGTAAACAGGATTAGATCGCGGCCACGCAGGTATGCCCGCGTCATTCATACGAAAGCAACAGCGATATTCCACCACTGTTTCACCATAAATAAATAACATCAATGTAACTAAAGACAATGCAGCACCTGATCCATTTATTGATTTCACACAGGTCATTTCCTAAAAAAGGGAAATGTACTATTAACATTCTATTACATGTATGTGATTATTACAGATTTAATTCATATTTCAGAGTAGCAATTGTAAATTACTTCGTGTAATCAAGATGAGAGACCACGGCTATAAAAGCGAAGGTGGATTTGGGAAGTCTGTCGCAGCCATGTCCTGTCCGTATACGCGAGCCACCCATTGCGGAAGGTGCAAGATTGATAAGGAGAGTCCTCAGAATTCAGCGTATATTGCGGGACAGACAGGATCCTTTAGCTCAGCGCGACAGTGTGCTCATAGAGAGATATCGATTTTCCCGTGAGGGTATTATTTACTTAACCAACTTGTTGACGAGGGGGTGCAGGACCACCACCTGTCTTTTGTTGCTCTGCCCTTTTCTTGGTTGCTGTTATAAACAAACAGATTATTCCAGGGTCTCTTTCCAAGAGACGAAAAGCAATATAAGTGATAAATATTACCATTCTGTAGAATATTCTTATATTTCACTTTTACCTGTTCCCATGTTCTAGTGGGTCCTGTCGTGGCTCTAATGTGAAAGAGGATAAAATATAACATATTATAATATAATGTAATATAATATTGGATAATATAGTGTAATATAATAAATCTACCCTACCGCCTACTGGTGTTGGCCAGAGGGGCCGATGGCGCGATATGGCAGCCTGGCTTCTGTCAGTCTGCCCCAGGGCAGCTGTGGCTACAACTGTAGCTGCCTCCACCAGTGTGTGAATGTGAGAGTGACTGAATAGTGGCATTGTAAAGCGCTTTGGGTGCCTTGAAAAGCGCTATATCAATCCACTCCATTATTATTGTTATTATTAAATTACTTACGAGTTTAATTTGTCAGCAACTTCCTGCCAGCCCTCGCTCCTTGCTTTTGCAGCCTTTGCAGTGTTCCCTTGCGTTCTGATTAAACTCTGAAACTCCTGAAATCCCTCACTCAAGAGTTCTTGCTCTGCTGCCGAAAAATACCGAGCCGAGCGCGCTCCGTCGACATTTTCGCCGACCAATCAGAGGGTTGCCGATCAATGTTTCTACTATCGATGCGTAGCCCCTTTTACGACACCCAGTGATGTCACATTACTGCGTCCAGCTGTACTAATCGTCAACAGCAGGTGTGTTCGGGGAACCGGATTAGCGCGCTCACGGTTAGCGCGATGGTTTGGTCTTGGATGTTTCATTTGATCTTGGATGTAGTAAGCGACGTACGAAGCACAGGGCCCAGGGCGGCTGCAAACACTTGATGGGATTAGCTACAGTCTGAGAAAAAGGGAGGGAGAGAGAAGTAAAGGGGGACATTAAAAGGCCGGGCCAGGCCACGATCTGGGCGCTGTGAAAAAATAGGACGCAGAGATGAAGAGAGTGAGTGAGAGAGAAATGAAAAGAGGATGAAAATCTAGCAGTGTGAAATAAGAGTTTTAGGGGGGAAGAGAGTAAGATTGGAGTTAGATGAGGTGAGAAGAACAGAAAAGCAGTAAATAAGTGGAGAAAGAAGGAGGATTGTAAGTTGAAGTTGAAATAACAAACAAATTATGGGTCACAGAAAAGGGGGAAAACAGATGGAGCAGAGGTTAAAGAAACAAGGAGATGAACATACCTGGAAAACAAAGGGATAGAAGATGTGTTTGTTGAAGAAAAAGCTGTGGTTTGAGTGCGAGGGACAGCAAGATATTTAATATTTCATTCAGTGTTTCTCTTAGCCTGTAGGCCAGCTTTACTGTGGAGATTTTCACTATTTACAAAACTCCCAGTGGCTTCAGGACTCCATCTGCATAATGTTTAACATGATCAACTCGGCTGCACTCTGCCTGTCAAAGAGAGACGTTGTAAGGACTTTGGGCATCAATCCCTAAGGCCTACTAAGAGGCTAGGGAGAGGGATTCAGAGATGGAGTAGTGGCAAGACTACACAGAGTAATTGAATAAAAAAGCTCATAAAGTAAAAGTTACCCAAATGAGACTCCAGCTTTGTATTTCGTATGTACCTGTTCTTTTTAGAACATTAGCTGAACTCTGTCTTAATTTAACAATTTCTTACTGAAGTAAAAGATTACAGTTACTTGTGCATTAGCTATGATTGACAGAGCAGCCTACATGCTAATCAAGATGCAAACAAATGGCAGTGGTTTTGCTAAAAAATTGCTGCATGAAAATTACTTAGACCAGAACACTGACATCTCAGTGAGATTTGGCATCAGGCTGCGCTTAAGAAATGAACAATTAAAGCCGCATCTGTTGAAGATCACAGTGACAGCTTAGTGATTACAGACAGTGACTCACTAAAAGAGACTATACTTAGTGAATACTACACAGTCCTAGAAAATGTCTTGTTCAGGCTTTCTGGAGAGAATTATAAACCACCAATCTGACCTTTTTTATTTTCCTATTGTTTCAACCTCACATGAATTTCAGTTTCCTCGTTGTTTTAAATTCCTTATGTTGTTAAAGTTCTGAAATTTCTTTCTACTGCTTGTTGCTTGTTAAACTTTTAACTTTAATACGGGTTTTTCTGCCAGTCTTTTAGCATTCAGCCTTTTCTATTTGTTTGGATAAATTATGCACTGGACTTCAAGAAAGTGACAGTGACTAAATTAAAGGGAGAACTTCAATGTCCACCCTTTTTCTCTTCAGGCTTGCGTTAATTAACAACAGGTTTTCATAGTACTGATAAAAATTAAGTCTGGGTAGCATTATTTTTCCTTCTAAGTGTATTTAATCTTGTAAGTTAGTGGTGTACATAACTAATTTTCAGGCATTGTGGTCGAATTTTCAGGCATAAATGAGATAATGAGATAATATGAAGGAGACGCAATAAATAATTTTTTATGTAACTGTCTTGCTCAGTCATTTCTGTAGTTGGACTTGCTTTTTTGTGTGTATTCTAATATAGGGGTACAATTATAGAAAGTGTCAACAGGCACAATTTTCTTTGAATTCTTCATGAAACGATGGGTTGGAATGCCACTCTGGCCCCTCTCCCTGAAACACAGTTGAGTTTGAGCAAAATCATTTAATACGTTTCTATTGAGGGCTCGTTATGCAAACGAGTTAAAGTTAATCTGCATATCTTTACCTGAGACACTTGTGTTACACTGACAAATGTTTACCCAAAGGCACTGAGGAGAAAAAGAAGAGGGAGGGAAGAGTGGTGGGAGAAAAGGTGAGAGGATACGGAGGTCACAGGGATTACATAACAAACACGTTCAATGTACAATCGAGGATATGTTGGGGGAAGCCATTTTGGAAAACAGTGGGGGAATTGTTAAGGAGTGAACGGCAGCTTGGGAGAGGGCAGAAGTTAGGAGAAAATAAATAAGTCTGTTTTCTATACTGCCAATTTATTGCTATCTCAAGTAATGAACTGTTTATACAAAGATCGCTTGTGGTTAATAGCTTACTCAAATTCCCAAAAGAGTAGTTGTGTGGTTCTAGGTGACCAAATAATAAATGGCCGAACAACTTTACATAAATTTCACACATTATGCAGCACTGTATTACATAAGCTTGGACTGAAACTTAGTTCAGACTCCATCCTGTCCTGTATTGGGTTGATCTATGTTGTGCTTTGAGGCATGCAGGACTTGTTGTGATTGGTTCTTGGCTGAAGTGCGCATTGTCCTGGCAGCGGTCTCTGGGGTTGATGGGTTTGACCTCTGCATGGCAGCAGGGTTCCTGATGGATCACTCGCTAAAGCCAATGCACACAAGACTGCTGTGGATTAGACACACTGTATAATGTTCCATGAGTGTGGCCATCTGCTTCTGTGTATGGAAGTTAACTGAGAGTGTGTTCATGTCATCTGATACAAGATATATTTGAGGCCGTTTTTGTGAAATAGTTTAGTCTGTTCCAACAGGTATAAACAGTGACGACCATGGTGCGTGAGATAGTATGGTTGGTGCGAATTTCTGCCCATTTGTGTGTATGTGTGTGTACTTGTGCATTTGCTCATTAGTGCAGTGGTTCAGAGGCGATTACTTATCGTCATGTTGCCCAGCCTGCTGAGTTGTGGCACAGTCAGCAGCCATCTTTATTCCTCTCTTTGTCTCTCTCTCTCTCTCTCACACACACACAAACACACACACACACACACACACCAAGCTACAGGACTTGTAGAAGTTATTACATGTCCCCCTGTGCTTTGTACCCACAAAAACACAGTCACATGAACGCACCTTTATACCTTATCTTAAACCCCTTATGCCTTAACACAAACACACTGGCATGAACACACTGCCCATTGCACACAAAGCACACACTCCCTCCAACCAGCAGACACAGATACACGCGTTCTCTGGTCTCTCTTCCTCTCCTCTACCCCTGACTTTGTCCTTCTGACCTTGGGTGAACGTTGCCAGTGGCTGCTGCTGAGATTTCTGCATAGGGGGTTGGAGGGCGGATGGAGAAAGGCTTGGCCAGGGATCACACAACTTTCATCCCTCTATCCATCCGTTCGTGTGGCTGATGAATGGGAGAAAAGTTTTCTCCCTCTGTTTTCCCCCCTCTGTCCCCAAAAACTGTGGAGTTTTTGGGGACTCATGAGGAGTTCATTTATAATGAAGCTCCTCTTTGGATTCCAGCCCCATCAACAACATCATTTATTTTCAAATTGTGCGTAAATGCAGTTTTCAAATAGTGACTGTGACTGATTGCATACAAAGCAATTGTCGGTGTTCCAATTTTTACTACAGTGCTGCTGAACTCCTACTGTGTTTAAGCACTGTCCAAAAGACGATTCAACTTTTCTCACTTTTTAGCTTTGTTGCTGCAGTGAATAATCTGGTAACTAGATAGTCATTAGTGGACAGTAATCAGAGAAGTGGAGGGTAATGGCAAATATAAAAACAATATTCGCAAAGGCTGCACATTACAAAAGGCAAAACCACTTGCCATATGTTTGTTATATGCCATATAAGTAATGCTGTTATTAGGTATATGGCATTTGTTGTTTACATGTTTACATTACTTTCAGATGAAAATGGTTTAAAATACCAGTAGGGAGAAGTTACACAGTTTACACAATATTTGAAATTTGTGGTTTGGGGAAAAACCTTTTAAATACCTGCTCAGTGAAACATTAGGCCATATTTAGCCAAGTAAAGCTAAGTCGTTCTCATTCTGATGATATCTCAAGTACTACAGTCTGTCTCATTTAAATTCACTGCCTACTTTATAGCACAAATATGCACAGATAGGATATGTAAATCTTCACAAAATAACGTGTTTTTAAACTTAAGTTAGTATTTTGGTGCTTAAAAGCAAACAGCAAATGGAAAAAATGAATAAAAAATTTACACAAAAGAAGTGAAAAAAGCAGAACACAGTGAAATGTCCAGAGCTCTCAAAAATGGACAAGAGCTGCTGTCTCCTAAAATAAAATCAAATAAAAATAAGAAATAATTTATGCCAGAGTTACCCTCCTCTCATCTTATGCAGAGTTTACCTCTCTTTCAAGCACAAATATTAACTGTTGACATCTAATATTGCCATGGCCAACGTGCCAAGCCACAGAGGACACCGTGTGCTTGTGTCCAATGCCAGCAGAGTGCAAGAGAACGGCAGGGATGAAAACACGTTGGATAAGAAAGAACATGTATCACTTTTTATTATTTTATCATTTATTCTTTGTTTGAAACCCTTACTGACCTGTTGAATCTGTTACAATATGAAGAAGGGCCAGCTGCTGACAGTCTCTGTGAGACATTGTTTTCCACTAATAAGGAAATATTAGTAGAAACCAACAACCCCCAGCTGACAGCCAACATTTTTGAATGACTCTTAGATGGCACGAACTGCAGAATCTGTGTCAAGATAGTTTGTTTTATTTTATTCTGGGAAAGTTTAAGCCAGTGTACTCCTATTGCCGGTCACAAGCCTGGATAAATAGAGAGTGTTGTTTCAGGAAGGGCATGTGTAAAATCTTGGCCGAATATAAACACGCTGATTATAAAGAAAGTAATTTCCATACTGGATCGGTCAGGTCCCGGGTTAACAATGGCCGCTTCCAGTGCTGTTGGCTAACAGTGTGCTGTTGGAAACTGTGATAGTGTTGGCCGAAGATAAAGGAAAAGGGGAAGGCATGTTAGAAGGTCAGGAGAGGGAGCGAAAGGCAGGAGTTTGGGGGGTGAGAGTAGGAACTTAAATCTAGGGATTCTGACTGGTAAAGGGAGAAAACTAGCTGATGAATGAATGAATGAATATGAATGAATAATGAATGAATATTCTTTATTGTCATTGTCACAGGTACAATGAAATTGAAAGATGTCTCTGGTCAGTGCAACATCACAAAAGATAAATACTTAAAAACTATAATTAAATACTTAAAAACTATAATGATAGGATATAAAAGATAGAAATACATATAAAATACAGTATTCTCATACCGTAGATACACCCAAGCAATCCAGGCCTAAGGCCCCATACAGACACTCAACATACGACCTAGTTGATATATCACTCAAACAATCAATCACTCAATCAATTTGTTAGCGCATCCAACAAAACATGTCTGAAAGCATTCCAACATCAAGGGCACAAATGACAACAGGGGCAATGAAAGTCATCTACTTTTAGTAGCATTGAGACATGATATTGCAATTGGGTAGAAACTGTGTTTGAGTCTGTTAGTCCTTGTGTATGTTGTTCTATACCGTTTACCTGAAGGCAGCAGTTCGAACATGGAGTGTCCAGGGTGTGAGGTGTCCTTTATGATGTTATGGGCTCTTTTGAGGCAGCGGGAACTGTGTAGGTCTTTCAGTTTGAGGAGAGGGCAGCCGATTGTCCTTTGGGCAGCGTTGATTACTCCCTGGAGTGCTTTCCTCTGAGCCACTGTGCAGCTAGCGTACCATATGCCTATGCAGTACGTTAGTATGCTTTCGATGGAGGCTCTGTAGAAAGACACCAGCAGTCTCTGTGTGATGTTGTTCTTCCTAAGCACTCTCAGAAAGTACAGTCTCTGTTGTGTCTTTTTCAGTAGCTCAGAGGTATTCACACTCCAGGATAGGTTTCCCTCTATGCTGACTCCCAAGAAGCGGAAGTCTGCCACCCTCTCCACACAGTCGTCGCTGATGATTAGTGGTTGGATTTCTGTCTTGTGTTGTCTGATATGGGCAGGATGCACAAGAGTAGAAATGAGTACATCAGAGGGACAGCTCATGTTGAGCGTTTTAAAGACAACGTTACAAAGGAAAAGCTGAGATGGTTTGGATATGAGCACAGGTGGGATAGTGGATAAATTGGACAAAGGATGCTAAATATGGAGCTGCGAATCAGGATGAAAAAAGAAGTCCACAGAGAAGATTTGTGCATGCAGTGAAGGTGGACATGCAGAGGGTTGGTGTGACAGAGATGGGCTGAGATGGAGGCAGATGATCTACTGTGGTGACCCCTTAAGGGTGCTGTCAAAAGAGGAACTCATCAAAACTGGTGGTAATAGATGGGAAAAAGTGCACTGTAAAGAGACAGATGATGAAGATTTTGTGTACAATAAAGGAACACCTAACCATCCCCATTGCAAGCAAGAAATTTTGATCATGTTATTGCAATTAAGAGAAGACGTGATTGTTGTCTTTTAATACAGCAAAATTTGATTGGGAAGTCAGACTAACCTTTACCATTGAGGTTATGTTTTTGGTGCCGTGTGTGTGTGTGTGTGTGTGTGTGTGTGTGTGTGTGTGTGTGTGTGTGTGTGTGTGTGTGAGTCTTTGTATAAAAATGACAGCTCGAAAAGTTTTTAATAGATTTTGATAAAACTTTGTGGGCTGATGTTAACGGTCCATTAAAAATTTGGCTTACATCCACCAAGGTCTTCAAAGGCAGCTCAATAATTTATTGGTTGAAAACTGACAAAAAATATTATGACTTCAAAACTATGATTCTTACAGGTGTGGTGCGCATGGTCAACACAAAGCAAGTACCACATAAATGTTTAAAATATCATGTCACATTTAACCTCTGAGCTCTCTAAGGTTATAGAGTGATCTGTAGGTCAGCACGATAATAATGCTATATAGAGCTATTTGTTAATATTTAAGAAATAATATATGTCCATCCTAAATATCGTGTACCTTTGGACCTCTGGCCTCTTCTTCAAGGTCAAATACTTTCATAAAAATGTCTTTAGACAGCTGCTCAGCATAACCAAACTAGATAGTAGTATCATTTATAAAATATAAACAGCATGTTTATGTCTTTGCTGTGTATAGATATATGAATATGTAAAGTCTGCCTCGTGTGTTGCATGGTGAATTTACTTACTTGCTATGCCATCTCTATGTCCCCTGATGTCTGCATTACTGAACTGTTGAGTGGGCTGTTACTGCGCTGATCAGTTAGTTATGAAGTCAGGGCCTCAAGAGCATGAAGCAGGGTGGTATACTAACTTTTCATATTTCTTCCTCTTCTCACAAGTGTCATTATTCTGTTTCACTTTGTTCTAACAAAGAGGATAATATATGCCATCAGTAACCACTTGTGTCATGCAAGCTTTTGCTCATGTGAAATAATTTGCCTAATATTTCAATACGCAAGATTTTTATGCCACAAGCCTCATAATATTTGGTTCCCTCTGTGCTCAGTTTAACATGGAGGCAATTCATTGAAGTAGATATGCGACGCTACACATACACCAACTCAAACTGATATGCTGCCCGTATGTCTGGCAGCATCAGTCCACAGCCACAGCCTTATAGCCCACACAGCTGCTGGCTGCCATTTTGAGGAACAGCTGACATTTGCCTTTTCTCTCCATCAGATACATTACTGGGCATGGGCCTCTGACATTTCTGACTGTGTGTCTGTGTGTATGCACATGTATGTGTGTGTGATGAGTTACTTGGGCATGGCCCACTGACATTTTATTGGATGCTAATGGCATTCATCGTCGTGGCAGCTGGAGGGGAGGCGGGCACGGCTGTCCGTGTGTAAATGGCGCCTGTCGCTCACCTGTAGGAGTTGTGTGTTTGTTGTTAAATGTGTGTGTTTTTGTTCAGTCGTGGGGGAGGTTGCCGTGAGAAACGGATAGTACTGGATGGAGTCAGCATTTAGCGTATGTTTATGTGAATAGAGTTGTCTGTTGACAGGGCAATGCCTGTTTGCTTGTGTTTGTACCTTTGGGTGTGTAGTTATGTGTCCATGTGTGCTTGTGTGGGCAGTCAGTGGTATGTTTCTCTCTCTCTCTCTCTCTCTGTGTGTGTGTGTGTGTGTGTGTGTGTGTGTGTGTGTGTGTGTGTGTGTCTGGAGGGCGGGGAGATAAAGGCGTCTGCTTTTTTCTGATAAGGACTCCCACCTCCACCTCTCTATCACTCCACTGTTCTACCTTTCTCCTCTCCATCCTTTCACAATTCTTCTCTATCTGCAGCTGTGGAGACATCACCACCTCTCTCTCACTTTGTGCACCTCTTCTATCTGTCGGCATACGTCTCTTCCATTACTCTAAACATGCATGAATGAAAAGAAGAAACATCCATCCAGGAAAAAAACGTAGGTGATTGGCATAAGTCAGAATGAATTTTATTGGTGCACCCACGTTTGCCACAAACCTCCAAATATAATAATTTATCCAAGCTATACGTGGCTTAAAATTCCAACTTTTTAAAAGCTTCTACTTGGTAATATTAGTTTTATAATAACACAAAGTTATGCTAGTGAATACCGAGAGGCAGGATTTATAAAGCTGAGCTAACGGTCTTAAAAATGTACCATCTGGTTTTCTGTTTCTCTTTTCTCTCAGAGGTCAGGATCAGATGTAGTAATAGCTGATAAGGATTCAGCTGGAGATCTAAGTCTAGCAGGAGGGGTTGAACTCTGGCCCTCCTCTTTAAAAAAACAAAAAAACCCAAACCGTTCCTGTTCGCCCTTCCTTCGAATTAATGACTCTAAATGTGACATATACATATCGATAGACCACTGAAGGATTATGTTGTAAGTATTGCTCTGCGGGGCACCAGACTGAGCCTGTGGTTCTACCGTCTGATCTCATGCTTTCTGCTTACTTTCACCTTAGACTATCTCATTGCCCTTCTGCTTAGTTTAAAATGTTACGTTAAAGCCCAGAAAGAAACACATACGCCGGCTGTAATGTGTTTTCTGAGAACATGATTCATCAGTATTTTTTCACAGGTTGGTGTAATTGAAATAAGCGCATTAAAAATATCTCTGTTTTTCTTGCTCGTCCTGAGTAACACACTTAACAGCTCACTGCCTCTCTCTTTGCGTCGTTATACATTTTCTCCCCTCTCCTCTGCCGGGCAGCTGTTCATTCCCTGCTCATTGCTGGAGGAGAGGAGGATCCCTCCATATGCACCTCCTTTCTTCCCTCCTCACTCTCCTGCCCTACATACAGCTTTTTTCTTCTCCCTCAGTTTGTCCACTGTTGCAACTTTTATATTCC